>NW_027305515.1:600000-766896 GCF_039555335.1 Amphiura filiformis | reverse complement strand
ACTCCAAATTCATTCTCTAATGTATGCAAACATTGTTAATATTTATAGTAAGAATTCCAATTGAATGAACGCAGCTTTCAACTGCTGTACTCGATCCAACCGCGATCGTGATATCGCGATTTCAAACTACAACGCGAAAGCGCACGACCTTGGATACAATGCTAACCAATCATGAGTGTGTTGGCATGGTTAGATTCGCTTCGCGTTACTCACGCACAGTCGCACACGCTGGCGTACATCGCACAGTGTACGCAAATGTTAAATCACGCTATTGAAAGCTGCGCTCATTCAATTGGAATTCCCACTATACACCAATCCGAGAAGCGTTTACTGTATTTGGCCCTCTATTGACGGCAACACAGATGTACCAGAGCGGAGATTTAATTCAGTAATTCAATACTCATGATTGTGTATTGAATATCACTGTTGTGTACAATTCCCGGTACAATTCTGTATAGCACACAATAAATAATGGATGGAACCCCGACCTCGGGACACCGTAGTTTTACATCGGGACACCGCAGTAATGGCTAAGTCGGATAGGTGTATAGGTATTCCTCTAACATAAGTACAAAGAATCGAACAAAAAATTGATCTTCACATTTTTCTAGAACTTGGTCTTCACATGTTTCTAGAACTTGAGAGTTGATTTGTTTGGTGTCATAATACATCTTGTATGCCTACTTTGGTTCAAGACATGTTCCCAGTCATGCATGGTTCCTATTGACTTTGTGTTGAACAAAGAAGTTTACATCCATCTAAATTGCATTATCACAAAAATGAAGCTAAAAACTTGTCCATTATATTTATAGTGATTAGTCAAATAAACCATACAGTACTATTCTGCTATATCCTAAACCCGGGGGCACTGGTCATTGACAAGGGGTTATCATGCGTGGCCATGAAGTTTCAAATAGCACCCTAAACAAGTATTTACGAGGTCTGAAAATACACCCCTAAACAAGTACCGGTATGACAAGTGCAATTTCATACCCTAAATAAGTATTGACATTATTTTTGCCCTCATTAGAAGCAAGTAAATCTGTCATATTTTGACTCTAAAACCCTTCATGGTAACTGGGAAAACACAAATTCAAAAGTTCATAACTTTTAACCTTTATTACATACTACATTTGTCTCAAAGGACCCTAAACACTGATTTATTGTACAAGGTATACCCTTTTTCTCATATTTCCTTGTTTTAGATACCCTATTCACGATACGTAAGTACAGTGCCTGATCATGAAAAAAGACCCTTTTTACTTGAATCTTTGGCCATGCATGATACCCCCTGGTCAATGACCAGTGGCCCCCTGGGGTCCTAAAATTGTGAAGTTTTATCAGAATTTAATATGATCTTTTTACCCGGGCTTTTTATGGATTGATTGGTTTCCAAAAATCCAATTGGTCATACTTAGTGAACTTCGTAAACATGGGACTATCCAAGGTGATAATGTAATGACTATGACATCGACAGCAAATGATCTCCCACTTTGTATTTCCATATTTTATAGATGTTTACAAAGAGTCTTGTCAACGCAGATCGTTGCGCCCTCTTCCTTACAGACTCCGAGTCAGGAGAACTCTATGCTGATCTGTTTGATGAGGGAAAACAGGTGGATGGCAAACCGATCTTCTCCAAGAAGAAACAGATCAGGTGAGCAGTTAGCTTAGGCTATATGTCATAAATGCAAATTTATATAATCGCCACTTGACCAGATATTTTATTACCAGAAATTTTGCAGAAATGTTTTCTTTCATTTTCAGCCCATATTTGGCTTTTTTACCCTGATTTTACACTGTTTTTCAATGGTTTGTAGTAATTTTTCTTCCTTTTGATTTGTGGCCTCTCGCACCCCTGATGTTTTTCTTGTGTCCTCCACTTTTAGCATGCTTTGTTTTTCTGTCATCGCTGATAAGATAACGCGCAATTGGTAAAATAGGATTTAGACTCGGCACAAAACCGTATTGTTGAAAGCGCCACCTCATCCATCTAAAAAGAAAATAATTCAGTCAATAATTTTAGTCTCTGTGGAATGATTGATCAATTTTGATCAGTTATTGATTGTTTGTTTTCTATCAAATATTTAATTATTGACTCGGTCATTCAAATTTTCATTAGTTATTTTTGAAAAGAAACATTTGGCGGAAAGCAACACTATTGACCGCAACGTTGAAGCCCCATTCAAATACATGTAGCAAATTACAGATTCATGAAAAATGTCTTATTTTTGGCTTAACCACAGCAGACTATGTTAGCACATCTATGACACTAAAAAACAAAGGTGTCAAAAGCTGAATTTTGTGTTTTACAATCCTCCAGATGAGCAAATAGCTATTGATTAATTATCACAGAGAAATGCCAAAAGCTGAATATCGAGCTTTACGATCCTCAGGTTGAGAAAATCGCTGAATATACCTTTAATTGATCCATTACCACAGGTTTTCCATAGAAAAAGGCATTGCTGGACATGTGGCCAGGACAGGGGAGATAGTTAACATCCCGGATGCTTACAGCGATTCCAGATTCAATAGGTAGGTGATCATAATGGGATATTCCAATAGAAATAATTACACCCGTTATGGAACACATGACCTTATTCTTCCACACAGGGAGTATGAATTTCAAATGGGGTTACCTGAATCTACACCCCCTGTGTGGAAGATTAAGGTCATGTCTTTCATAAGGGGTATGCATTTCAACTGGAATAGCCCAATTCTCATCAGCTTTAGGCACAAATAAAGTTTGTCTCAAAAGAAAGTGGAATAGCAGCAAAGTGGTACATGCCAGATATCTCACTTCCCACAATGCATTTCTCCCGTTTGAATTTCCTGTATTGATTTGCAATCTAGTGCAACATGGGTCGATAGTGACGAAATGAATCTCAATGAACAAAGCACATCCAGATCTTGCAAAATTTTCTTGACTATCGATCCATTTTAAGCAGTCTATTTTCAAACTGAAATCAAAGGGAACCTGTACGAAGTAATGGAAGTATCATTTTTAATAAAATGAGGTGATGCATCATTCTGGGAAGAGTTAGATATCTTTTCTGAGTACATGCTTTATAAAAAATACAAAATAAATAGTAAATGCCAATGCACTAATTTCTGACTTTTTCCCCTAACAACTAAAAGAAAACCAAAAAAAACAACCTTTAACCATCCTTGAAACATGGGAAGAAACATAATTTGCAAAAATTGGGAAATATTAAAAAGTAAAAAGTTATGGCATAACCTCCTGAAACACTTTTTTTTTTTTTTCGATAGTCATATTCTGATAGCCATATTAAAAGTCCCACTTTAAAACAGGGTGCTCTGCCTATTATCCTAAAAGAAACTTGAAAAATTAACCTTTTTCATCCCTCGCACAGGGATGTTGACTTGGCAACCGGCTACACCACTCGTAGCATCCTCTGCATGCCCATCATGAGCCACGGAACAGTCATTGGCGTAGTACAGATGATAAACAAGAAAAGTGGCGCCATGATCCAGGCATTTGACAAGGTGGACGAGTCCAATTTCAGCATGTTTGCAGTCTACTGTGCTCTGGCTCTTCATTATTCAAAGGTAGTTATTGTGGGGACTGCTCTATAATCCGAAGGTTCTAAAATCCGAAGGTTCTTTAGTCCGAAGGTTCGCTAGTCCGAACACGTGTTCATAACATTCGTTAGTCCGAATTTTAAAAGAGGTTCTCTAGTCCGAAAAAAAATTGAAAAGAGGTTCTTTATTCCGACGGTTCTTGATTCGAAGGTTCTATAGTCCGAATTTTAAAAACGGTTCTCTAGTCCGAATATGAAAATAGTCTCTATAGTCCGAATTTAAAACAGGGTTCTATAGTCCGAATATGAAAATAGTCTCTATAGTCCAAATTTTAAAAAGAGTTCTATAGTCCGAATATAGAAATAGGCTCTATAATCCGAATTCAAAAAGGGTTCTCTAGTCCGAAATTGTAAAATGGTTCTATAGTCCGAAACGGATACCGTGTTCTTTAGTCCGAATCAGTAAAAAGGTTCTATAGTCCGAATTTTAAAAACATTAACATATACTTCGCCCTCTAGCTAGATAATACTAAAGCAGAGTCTATGGCAAACGGGATATGACGCTACTGCTATTAAAAGGGCGCACACCACCAAATCACGATGTAATGACGATGTAATGTAGATGGATTCCGTAAAAACAAAAATATTTTTAGAGATATTTTGGCCTTTCTGTGGAAAAAAGAGAGGCATGTTATAGCTTAAATAAATATTTGAGACCTACACATGAACTTGGATCGCCCAACAAGTTGCATAACACAATTTTTTGATAAAGTAGGCCGTCGGATTGAAAAATGGCCAGAAACGGGTTTTCAGGGTCTACCCTGAACGGGTCGAAAATGAAAAACGGATAAAAATGAAGAAAATATCACCAGAATAAAGGTGAACGTTAATGTATGCTACGAAAAATATCCAGAGAAACCAGCCATGTTGAACTTCAGCGGATTTGTATTTAACAAGTGATGATTTGACACTGAAACAAATGATAAAAATAAAATTCGGACTATAGAACCCGCTTACCAATTCGGACTAAAGAACACGGTATCCGGTTCTGACTATAGAACCTTTTTGCAATTTCGGACTATAGAACCTTTTTTTCAAATTCGGACTATAGAGCCTATTTCCATATTCGGACTATAGAACCCTTTTTAAAATTCGGACTATAGAGCCTATTTTCATATTCGACTAGAGAACCGCTTTTAAAATTCGGATTAAAGAACCTCTTTAATATTCGGATTAGGGAACCTTTTTGAAATTCGGACTATAGAACCTTCAAATAAAGAACCGTCGGAATAAAGAACCTTCGTAATAAAGAACCGTCGGATTAAAGAACCTTCGGACTAAAGAACCGTCGGACTAAAGAACCTTCGGACTATAGAGCTTCCACCGTTATTGTGATCATAGAAGAAATCTTTCTTCCTTGTTGTTGATAACGGATACACTGACTTTCTTGTTTGTTATGTTTGCTTTGTTTTATAGACAGTTGCAAGCATAAATTCTTTGTTTTTGACCCAATGAAGGAATGAGAAATTTCTGTGTTTTTATTTATCTTTAATCTGTTTTGGAGCATTTTTGCCAGATTGTTTGTAAATTTTCCAGTTTTGTCAGAATATTCCTGTTTTTATTTTAGGTTTGTCTCAAAGCTCACAAGTTTTTGAAAACAAATGCGAAATGCAATTTTTTTTTATTCTCGACTTGGTATTTTTAGGGTATTTTGAAAAAAAATCTAATTTTCGCCGAATTTTTCTGGAAAAAACTATTAAAAAAAAAATTGAAATAAAAAAATTTCCGCATTTCTTTTTTTTTTTAATCATGTGATTTTACAAATGCGCACTCAAGCTTTGAGACAAACCTTTCTTTTTGGCCTTATTTAAATTGTATTCTCATGTTTGTCAATATCATAATTACACCTCAGCATTTCTTCCTTTTACCTGAAATAAAAATGGGCTATTCCAGTTGAAATCCCTACACCCCCATGGAAGACATGGCCTTAATCTTCCACACGGGGAGTGTGAATTTCAAATGGAGTCACTCGTTCAGGTAACACGTACCATTTGAAATTGCAAGACATGACCTTAATCTTCCACACAGGAAGTGTGAATTTCAAATGGAGTCACTCGTTCAGGTAACCCCATTTGAAATTCACACTCCCTGTGTGGAAGATTAAGAACATATCTTCCATAGAGGGTGTATGGATTTCAACTGGAATATACCAAATGCATTTGTACAGGAAAGGAAAAATATATAAAATGTATCAAATGCTGAAGGACATTTGATTAGATTGAAATACATAAGACGTAAGAAAACGACATTGGGTTTTTTTTTTTGTCTCCTTAGATCTACGGTAGCATCACACATTCTGAGCGTCTTTTAGCGGTTGCTAGGCAACAGCTTGACTACTACACCAGTTGTCATCCAGATGAACAGCAGAAGTTTGTGGCTCGCATGAACAAGCGACAAATTCCAGAGGAAGTCGAAAGGTATGTATCATAGAGGTTATCCACTTCACCCATGTGTGACTTCTAACAAAAGGCACTGGTTCCTGTAGTATTCCTCATTCAAACTAATTCAATGCACGACCTCTGAGTTACCTGCATGACTTTGGCGGGCTATTTTGAAACAGTCATGGTTGCACATGCAGGTCCTGCTTTAGAATGTCCTAAACAAGGTATAGCAGTCGTTTATAGGATATGTAACTTATAGAACATGGATAACCTCTCTTGTAATCATGGTAATTGTAACCTGCTACCACGATATCAGCGTAAGGTCGCAAGGTGTTAGTCACTCAAAATGCCCTGGCTACTGTGTTGGTGTTCACCCACCTGTTAAAACCACTAAAGTCCTGTTCACACGGTCGGACTTAAGTCCCTTAATACCGGTAATTAGTCACTATTACCGGTTACAAGTCGCTTATTACTGGTAATAACTCACTTATATCCGACTGTGTGAACACGACTTAAGTATGTTTGTATGCCCTTTGTGAATGGGGGTACAATGGGCCATTCACGAAGGATAATACTACTGGCTTGTACAGGTGGCGGTAAACAAAGAACATCAACTCAGTCAGACCAAATATCTCGAAACTACCAACTCAACAAAATGAGCATAAAGTCGCGGCGACTTTACGCTGATTTCGTGGTAGCAGGTCACAATTGAGAATATAATGCATCTTTTCCCCGGTGCTGCAAATTTTTTGCTTACTTTCTTCTTTGCTTTCCTTGAATTATACAGGTCTTTTGGGATGGCATAAATGTTGAGTATGATTCAAATCGTCGCTCGGATGATATACTTGCATCTCTTGAAAAAAGTTTTTAGATCATTGCCATACTCAGTATTTTTATTAATGATGTACTCAGTTGAGAAATCTTCATTCCTCCCTCCCTCCCTCCCCACGCGCCACCCAATCATAGGATTGAAACAGTTTTTGAATATATTGCCCAGCATTACAAGCAGGTTGCACTCATCACCTGTGTCTGTCTGCAATCATAGATTGAATACAATACCAATCTTTTCAAAGATACTAATCTTACAGGTGTGAGTGATCAGCATGATATAAATATTCTATAGAAATTATGATCCAGGTCTATATCCCTGTTCTTTGACATCTATACTTCAATGCAGAGGTACTGTGTGAATGTACTAGTGCAGGCCAATATATTCAAAACTTGTTTTCACCTATTGCTATGGTATTTAATCCTGTTATTACATCACATTTACGGAAAATTTGAACATCTTCGTCTTCATCATTTCCTTCATCATCATCATCATCAATATTTTCATCATCGTTGTTGTCGTCGTCGTTATCATCATCGTCACCATCATCATCAGAACCGATGATCACCATTAAAAATACAAATCGTTCCATTTAGAATTCCAAACATTTAAAAACACATATTTTATTCATAACTAATAATTTAATGCACATAAGCCATTATATCTAGCAGCCAAAATTAAGTGTTTCCTGAGAAAAAACATTTTCAAGGTACATGTTGAAAAAAATAAGTTCAAAATAATGGTGTTTACATGACAAAGTGGTTTATATCAATCAATACTATGCCACTGTAACATGCGAATGTTATACACAATTTTTCCATTGAGTCGAAACTAATTTGTGTAATGTCTTGAAAGTTTATCAGAATGTAGAGCATCATTTGTCAAAATTGCTCATATCGCAGTATGTCATCTGAGTGATAACATATAATACACTAGGATCAACAACATGCTCATCTATCAGGGCACAGTTCTTTAACCGTAATACAGTTGCACATTCATTGAATGACCTTTGAAAATTTGTGTACACAAACTCAAAATCTGCAACTTGAGGTCAAATTTTGCTCTACAATTGTTTAATTGAGGTTAGGCATTGGGATGAGGCCATGGTCCATAGCCCGGGTCCATAGTGAATGTTTTAATCCAGTCAACAGAGGTTGGAAGAATCACAGATATGGAAGAATCAAATTTACTGGCCCAGCTAGTTTTCTCTATATTTTCTACTGCAAAATGATTTCAATCAGCACAATCAATTAGCAACTGACAACCAAGTGAATTCCATGCATCTCCCACTTTTAGGGAGATATCCCCATGATCTGGCATTTTAATCACAATGTCACAGTGTTCTTGTCTTCTTTTTTAGATGTATTGAGGGCTGGCATGCATAATTAACAATAAAACGCTACACTTCCCGCTCCGGTATGCACATATCCGTCACTTTGAAAGCTGAGTGCCCCCCTGCCAGAAACTGTCCCAAAATCTCCTTATACTGACCCGCTGGGCAGGGCCGTAGCAAGCGGGGCGGCCGGGTATGCCATGGCCGCCCCACTTTTTGAGAAATTTGTTGTTTTTCTTTATATCTTTATTTCAATTTAGGCATATATTTGTATTTTGCCCCACATTTGTCATGGCTGCCCCACATTTTTCAACCTTGCTACGGCCCTGCCGCTGCAGCATTGGGCTATTCTATATGAAATCCACAATCCCCCTGTGGAAGATTTTGGAAATAATAACCTTCCACAGGGGGAGTATGTTTTTCGTATGTAATTGGTCAGGGTTATTCAATTTGAAAGCCATACACCCTCCGTAATATGGCCATACCTATATCTTCCACAAGTGGAGAGAGTATTTCAAATGGAAGTTACCCAGTTGTCTATTCTATTCAAAATCCATACTCCCTCTGTGGAAGATATTAGCTAAATATTCCACAGGGGTAGAGTAGTATACAAATATAACATGTTTTGATGGGAAGTAATCAAAACTACTGGTCCCGAGGTGTTGAATAATTTGACTGCTTCCCAATGCGTCAGCACCGAGGGACCAGTAGTTTTGACTACTTCTCCGAAATGATTTTAAATGGAATAGTGCATTGTTGAATATTTACTGGGCAGACAGGCGTGGGGATACTGGACCACAGCTTAAAACTAACTTTGATTCCATCTCTTCTTTTCTTTTTTCATTTTAAGGTTTGATTTTGATTGTCGTACCACTCAGAGAGAGATGTGCGATATGTTCGTACACATGGCTCACCACTTGTTTGGGCCTGATGCGTAAGTATAGACCACTTTACATCATTGTTTATCAACAAAGGCGAGGGACTGGTCTATCGATATGCTTGAACAAACCGCTACACTGTTTAATGGCTCATTCTTGTACTATATGAAATGTAGTGGGCGATTTAAAATGCATGTGCCCTGAGCAAAATACTATGCGCACGCACACTGCAGGGCAAAGAACAATGGAAATTGCCTTGATTCGCGCGCATTCTGCCGGGCAATGACGTCACATGCCAAGTGGTCTATAAAAGGAGTGCAAATTTCACATCTTTTAAATTGTGTAATAAATCATGATCAATTATTCTTACAACCATGTGCACAAATTTTTTGATACACTTTATGGATTTTATGCATCCCTGATCCTCTTCAGCAATGTTGAGTGGGAATGTAGTTAGAGAATAAAGATAGGATTTTGTCTTTTGCCTATCAATATTGTGTCATAATGGATGGGCTGGCCAATATTTTGAGTAGTGGATGCGGCGCAGACTACGATAAAAATATTGGCCAGCCCATCCATTATGACACGATATTGATAGGCAAAAGACAAAATCCTATCTTTTATTCTCATTCTTATTCAGTTTTAATGTAATTTTTGAGAAAAACTGCCTTTTTTCAGACAAAAATAAAGTTACTTTTGTGAGGACATCCCGTTGTTTTAAAATGAACGAAACCATCACGAACATCTAAGCCGCCAAATCGCGTGTCATTGCGTTGCGTGGCGGCGCGCGCCTGACTAATATCACTATCAACTATTGTGAGATATTATACACCAGAAAACCAATCAAATTACGTGAATTCTTTACAAGACGCACCCACTGAATAAGAATGTCTGATGATTGTGCTGTATGTATGTCTACCAGGGTGTTAGCTAACCACCCATCATTTAGGACAGGCAGTATGCTCTTAAGACAGCCAAAGTTAATGCCTGTGACATATATGCTAAAAATAATGTTTAAATAAGTTGTGTGAACCAAAACGAGACCAGACAAATAAATCAAGGCTTTAGCAAAAGCTATTTGAACTGACTGAACCCCCCAGAAGGTTTAGGGGTCTGGTTTTTGTTTTCAGTGTCAAATTTAAAATTGTATTTTGGACAGGCAGTTTTGGTGAAAATAACAGGCACTTGTTAAATCCTAGCTGAGACACTGATGTCTACCCCCACCATTGCTTAGAGGAGGGGGAATGAGGAAGCAAAAAAGTTTGATCTATAAAAACATTTATATTATTTCCCACATTGCCCACAATTCAAGTTGCGCAAAATAGTACTTCACTGCAACTATTTTCTTAATAGATGATAGGTTATCCCCATAAAAGCTACTAGTCACATTATCCTCATCACCTAGGTTTCATTATCATTGAGGTATAGGACTTTTTATTTTTCGGAGAAGAGCAGGTAGGGCAACAACTTGATTATATTTCTACATGTTCATACTACATACTCTGAAAATTTTAGAAAATTCGCACGGCTCAGTTTTTTTTAAATCACATTTTGTTCCTAAAATGGGGGTTATAGCGCCCTCAATGGGCACTCTCTCCATAGGGCTACATGTAAAGACCGGTATAGACAAATGGCCCTAAAATAAAACTGACTCGTAAATTTTTCCTCAAATTTTGCATATGCTGTAGATTTAACATCTGGAATGTAATGCAAGTGGTGTCGTTGCTGCTCTTCTAAATTCATTTATAAAATGTCCGCCCCAGACCAAGGTGTCCTCTCAAGTGCATTTTGATTGTTGTTTGTTAATGTTGTTGCTATAATATTTTTTAGATTAACCAAATAAGATTGTCAAAATTAGTTGTCGGTCAATGCCGTTTTTTTCATCATCCTCATCTAGTTTTGACACCGGCACCTTGGTTCGATTCACCATTGCTGTGCGTAAGAACTACCGACCAAACCCATTCCACAACTTTGGTCATGCATTTGCTGTCACTCATGCCATGTTTGCGTCCCTGGCAAGCACTGAAGGAGTATTTGATGAAATTGAGGTACGGCGACGAAAAAGAAAACCCTGTTCTACGGGCCCGGCCAACCCAGATTTTTTGGGGAAAAATTTTCCTGTACAAATGAATGCCGACCCAAAATATTTTTGGTATTTTCTCAAATCGCAAAATATTTACAGGTTTGGGTCATTTCCAAAAAAAAAATGCCCAACCGACCCTACTTGAAAGGTCCGTCCACCTGTAGAATAGGGTGGGTTTTTTTGTCGCCTAAGCTTATGTAGCTAATTGAAGTAAACTTATGTAGCTGTGCCTACGGGTGGAGCCAGGGACCCCTTTGGTTATAGACTATGCCATAGTCGATTTTTACTAGTATAAAATGGTTATGAAAAAGTTTATATAATTATATTTGTGACAGTAAAAGTAAAGTATACGTGAGGCTTATATTATTGAATGCAACATATCATAATGGCATAACTATAATGGCACTTCAATACTGAACAATTCTAATTTTAGAATCTGCCAATTTATTACGAGTCAAAAATCGACTATGGACTTTCACTTTTAAGCAGAACTTTACCCAGGGACTTTGTTCTCTAAAACACACTGTCAATCATACTTGTTTATCAATCAAATCTAACCACAAGACTAAGCATGGTGGTACAATACGCGCTAGATGCGTACGTTCATCCATCAACTTTCGCGCCAGCACAAAAGCGCCGCATTCCAAAGATAGATGTGTACCATGTATAGTTAATGGTAATGGTACGTGTCGGGAGGATTAAAATAATAACGAGATCTGGGCGACCAATCACAAGCCAGATTCATTTAAAGATGCATTACATCATGACCAATATTAGTTAGGCCAGAAATTGGCCTAACTCTCCATAGAGTCCCATGTTAAAAATGTTTACTTAAATCCAAAGTCAGTAGTCCACTTGGGAAGCTAACATACAGAGGGAGTACGGTGACTGAAAAGATGATCAGTTGTGAAAATCTATCACTTGTGCACAAATTAATTAAATCGGAGTTTTAAGCTTAAATGCAATATCCAGAGTATGCACAAACATGACAATGGGCAAGTGAACTACGGAGTAGTCTACTTTGGTTGGGACAGGGTGGGGTGGCAAATTTTCATGATCAGCCCCCACCTTTCTAGTACCTGGATCCACATCTGGCTGTGCCTGTGTAAGTTCATAAGAAACATTTCACTTCCATCATGTTCAAGGGGTTCGTCATAGACATGTCCAGAAACCAGTTAACCCTGGGGCTCAGAATCAGCTTGAAATGCACCCGGGGGATTGAGTGTTTAATGTGCCAAAATAAGGCAATGTTTCAATAAACCCAAGGCCAACTACCCACTACTCATTAAGTAAAACAAACAAAGGTTATATCCTAATTGGTTACTCCAATTTTGCTCACAAACATTTTTAGCAGCGGGATCATGTTCTTCTTTCCTTAGCTCAAATGACTGGAATGATTGACATTATTTTTTCATTCATTTCAGATAATCATCTCAGATTATTTCAGATTATCATTTTGAATCCTCATCAAGATTATCATCTCAGATCATCATCTATGATTATCTCAAATCATCTCAGATTATCATCGCAGATCATCATCTCTATTATCTCAAATCATCATCTCAGATCATCTCATTCTCAGATCATCTCATTCTCAGATCATCTTAGATTTATCATCTCAGATCATGATCTCAGATCATCTCCGATCATCTCAGATTATCATCTCTGATCATCTGTCTCAGATCATCATCTCACATCATCATCTCACATCAACTATTACTGTCTTAAATTCAGATGCAGGCATTGTTCATCAGCTGCCTCTGTCATGACATGGATCATCCGGCCATGACCAACTCCTTCCAGCAGAAATTCTCTACGCCTCTCGGCGCCCTCTATCCTGCGTCCACCCTGGAGCACCATCACTTCAACCAGACGGTTAGAGTTATACAGCAAAGCGGACATAACATCTTTTCTCACCTGCCTATCAATGCGTACAAACAGGTAAATACCAAAGAGTTTAAACCCAAAGAGTAGCAACTCCGCAGAATTGAATATGAATACAAAACCCACCCAAGTCCATAATACGACAAAATTGAGTTAAGCATGGGAAATTGTTGCTTATACATAGGCCTATCATGTGTATAAAAGTTGAACCCAAGTCCACCGTCTACGTGCGTCTATTGAGCATGTGAAATCCGACATGGCCTATACCCAGCATGTATGATACACATTTGTTTTTTATTTTTCTCAAAATCCCTCTCGATGGACTTGGGTGGGTTTTGTATTCATGTATTCAATTGCCCAATGTGTAACACTATGGTAAATTTGCCATCTTGATTTGTAATACAAGATATCAAAATGGCGCACCTCCAGCATTTATTGGTGAAAACCTGATATCAAATGAGAACTTGTGTCCTCAAGCTTAAGCGTTACAAAGCTTTGCACATGGTTCAGATGACGTCCTATAAACTAAAGCCCTTCCATTAGGAGGAGGTGATCAAAAAGTCTGATTATCTTTATTAAAAACTAGGTAACATTTTGGTCAAAGTTGATCTTTTGGTTTTGAATTTGCAGCAGTTCATACTGATGTTAAAGGGAGGGAGACATCATCAAACTTTTTGGTTGTAGATATGATGTCGAGGTGTTCACACTACAAAAAGTTGCCTTTTTTGTCTAACCTCTTTTGACATGGGCTAAGTGTTAAACAAAATGTCCTGTAAACCTTAACTATTTCGACCCATGCCAAGATAAAACATAGAAGAAATATGTCTGTGGGTCCGGGTGTAAGGAGATTTGTAGATCTGATGATGTCGAAGTGGTCCACATATTGGTGACACTCCAAAAACTGGCCTTGTGTAACCTATTTTGATGGGGGCTAAATGATAAACAAATGTCCTGTAAACCACATAAGCCCTTCCCCTAACATAGAAAGATGTCTGTGGGTGTTAGGGGATTTGTTGTGGTAATGTCAAAGTATTAGTGGTCCACCGTCATATGTGACCCATCACATCGAAACAGGCCACTTCGCGGCTAGCTTCATTGGCAGATAACAATGAAAGAAGATGGAAAAATATAATGAAAATAAAAAGAATTCTGAGCTTGTTTTGCCTCATAAAACATATTTACTGTATCTGATTTCAACAAGTAAGGTGTCATTTTCAAGCTTAAAAGCAGCAGTTTATCCTAGTGTATAAATCTCCATTTTCATTTCTGCCGCGAGGTGGTCTGTTTAGATGTGATGGGTCACATAATGGTGACATTTCTAAAACTCACCTTGTCTAAAACGAACCTCTTTGACGGCGGCATGTGTTTATTAAACTTTCTGTAAACATTGAATACATTAATTCTTAGCAAACACAAAAACGTTTTAAAAACGTTTTAAATAAGTTATATTTTGGCTTTTGGTTAAGGTAAAAACGTTTTAATAACATTTAAATGTCTTTTTATATAAAGTTCATGATAACGTTTTAAAACGTTTTGTATGAAAAACACACTACAACAATATTTTTAAATGTTTAAAATAAATGTTATTGTAAACTATTTTTGCAAACATTTTTGCCAAATATTGTGTCAATACTTAAATAACATTATGTTAAAATATTTGAACCCAGGAAACACAGAAATGTTCGTAAAATGTTTTTTTCAAAACCTTTTAATAACATTTAAATGTGGGGTTATATAAAGGTCATGAAAACGTTTTTAAAACGTTATTGAAAATATTTTGGGCAAACATTTTCCGCGAAATATTTTTTCAACCCCAAAATAACATTCTGTTTAGAATGTTTTGTGTCAAGTTTTCAAGAATGTTTTTGGAATGTTATTAAAACGTTTTTATACCCTTTATATAACCCGACATTTAAACGTTTTCTGTAAAACATTTTTGTTTGCTGAGCAGTAGATTATCAAAAATGTTTTTAAGGTTATGAAAACGTTTTATATTCTTAATATACCCTTTATATAACCCGACATTTAAACGTTTTCTGACAACCTTTCATAACCTTTTGCGAATGATGTCGAAAACGTTTTGTGTTTGCTGGGTTCTTGCCAAGATAAAACCTAGAAAGATGTCCGTGGGTGTAAGAGGATTTTTAGTTCTGATAATGTAGAAGTGGTGTCGAAATGGTGACACTATTAACCACATCAATCAAAGAGGACAACAACATGGCGGCGGTATGAAGCACGCGAGGGTGTCACCGTCCGGAATAAACGTTAAATTGACTGTCTAAATAATCACCAGAATCAGAAATATTGATACTGTCGACGATTTAGCAGTTTCGAACACACTGATCAAAATTTGAATGAAATGGATACCAGAAGAAGAAAAAATCAAGGTGGAAATGATACGGTGGTGATTCAAACAGCGGCGGTAGTAATGTGAGTACTGCACGTAACACTAGCGCTAAACAAAACGCAGCTGATCCAAGGCCGACTACAAGTAAATATTTCGCCGATGATTCCCGTAGTGCTAATGCCCAGCCTACTGGCAACGATAGTGCAAAGGATCAGGACGAACGCATACATTAAACGGTCGCTAGAAACCCTTATTACTGGACAGAATGAACTTAAGAAGGAACTGAATGATATTAAAGCTGCCGTGAATTTCCAAGGTGAGGAAATTAAAGACATAAAAAGGACACAAAACGCCTGGACATAATAGCAAAAAAGCAGAAAGAAAAGATCGTATCAAATACAAGCAAAATCGCCGAGCTGCATGATCACATTAATAAGCTTGAAAGACATTCACGAAGAAGTAACATACGGATAATAGGGAAAACCGAAAAAAAGGGGGAAAATGTCTTTGAGATAGTGGAGACCCTTTTGAAGGAGCAATTTGACAGAGGAGACATCGAAATAGAACGTGCTCATAGAGATGGAAAGTTTAAATCACGGTGTTAATCGACACATCTTGGTCAAATTTCTCCGTATCAAGATAAAATGGACATTATGAACTAAAAGAAGGAGAAACTTAAGTATGAAAATTATCACATGGTAGAGGACCTAACGGTCAAGGATTTAAAGGAGAAAAAGGCGTTCTCTGAACGAGTAAAATTACTGTATAAGAAGAAAATTTATTTCCGGTTTGTCGCTGGTTACTGGAGGGACAAAAAAGGAAACAAGGCGCCTTTTTATGCAGATGATACATAACGGTCGAGATTATGGAGAATATACAGGCCCAATACACAGGAATTGCCGGCACACTGAACAACGAGACCATAGGGATGATCAGCGAGACCTTGGTGATGATCAATCAACTGGAAACGAGTTAGAATGATAGCTGCACCCCATGATAGACTAATCTTAACACATTATTATAGACACAATACTGTTTACAAGTATAATGAAAGACAGTTTGATAGCGGAGTTCCGTATCAATAAGTGAATCTCAACACCATAACTGAAAGTTTAAAGCGCAAACAATGAAAATAAACAAACATTAAATATTAAGAACTATTGAAAGAACTTTGCTATAAAAGCAAGGTGAACTCTTGAACTGATTGGTGAACATTTTGTAATATTTTCGGATGGGTAGACACCGCTAAACTGATCAAGTAGATCAGGATTTATCTTTTTGATTACATTTTAGTTATTTCAAATCTCGTTATTATTTAATATTATTATTTGTATTATTTGTACTTCTTATTTATGTCGTGTATAAATGTTGCATCTCTGAATGTCCGTGGGTTGAGAAATGTAAAAATACGTAAAGCAATATTTATGTATATGAAGAAGAAAAAATAGACATTATATTCCTTCAGGAAACACATTGCTGTAAAACTTTAGAAAAACAGTGGAAACGAGAATGGTCAAGTAATATTGTTTTTAGTCATGGAACAAACGATAGTAAAGGTGTAGCTATTTTAGTAAATCCAACAATTACATGTACGTTTGACCAAGTGATAAGTGACTCAGAAGGAAGATTCATTTTAGCAAAAGTTAGTATCGAAAAAAAAACCTTTACCTGTTAAATGTGTACGCTCCCAATAATGACAAAGATCAAGTTATCTTTTATGATCAGTTAAGCAATATTATAGAAAAACATGTAATTAAAGAATACTTGATTATAGGAGGCGATATGAATTTAGCTATGGATATCACTTTGGATAGAAAATCTAAAAATAATACTATTAAGGATGAGCATAAGAATGGCGAATTTCCCTCAAACGCCTTCTTTTTAAAAACAATTTAATAGACATTTTTCAGTACAAGAAACCCTACCAAAATAGCTTACACATGGTCAACACGTAATCGCAATTCTGCATCAAGGATTGATTATTGGTTTATACCTCAGTCGCTTAAAATGAATATAGTAGATTGTAATATTGTACCAAGTATTATGTCCGATCACCAAACAATTATTATGAAGATTTCTTTGAGTGATACCGAGCCTCGTGGGCCGGGTTTTTGGAAGTTCAATAATAGTCTTCTAGAAGATGTTGATTATCATAATTTAATTAAAAGTGTCATTTCAGATGTTAAACGTGAATATGCTAACTTAAATGATCAACAATTTTGGGAATTTATGAAGTTCAAATTACGTATGGAAACCATATCATATTCAACCACAAAAAATCGAGAAAGAAATGCACGTGAAAGATCTTTGAATAAAAGATTAATTGATCTTGAAGAAAAGATAAATAATGAACTTCAAGAAGAAATTGTACACGAGTATGCCAAGTGAAGAAAAACTTAGAGGAAATATATAAATACAAAGTTAATGGTAGTATTGTGAGATCAAGAGACAGGTATTATGATGAAGGAGAAAAAGCTCTAAATATTTTTTAACTTGGAAAAAAGAAATGTTTCAAAAAAGGGAATTAATGAATTACTTGTAAATAATGTCCTTAAAACAACATCAAAAGATATTCTTGGTGAAATCAAAGTCTTTTATGAAGATCTTTTCTCAAGTAAACAAGATGGTGAAGGTTATGAAGATATTGAGGAATATTTAAATCAAATTGAGATTCCCAAGCTTTCTCCACAACAGCAAGAGCTCTGTGAAAAGCGTTTGACTTTGGACGAATGTTACAAAACCTTAAAAGATATGTCTAAAAATAAATCTCCTGGGAGTGATGGTTTCTCTAGTGAGTTTTACCTATGTTTCTGGGATTTGCTTGGAAATATTTTAGTTGACTCTTTAAATTTTGGCTACTTAAATGGTCAACTTTCAACAACGCAATCACAAGCAATAATTTCTCTTCTACCTAAGCCTGGAAAAGATAAAAAAGCTTAAAAAAATTGGCGTCCAATATCATTATTAAATATCGATTACAAAATAGGTACAAAGGCAATTGCTAAACGAATGGAAGGTGTACTACCAAGTATTATAGGTAATCATCAAACAGCCTTTGTCAAAGGTAGATATATTGGAGAAAATATTCGTTTAGTTGAAGATATTCTGCAGTACACAAATGATAACCACATTCCTGGTATGTTGCTTTTTGCCGATTTGGAGAAGGCTTTTGATTCTGTTGAATGGAGTTTTCTTATGGCAACCTTGAAAAATTTAATTTTGGTCCAAACCTGCTTTCATGGGTAAAATGTTTTTATTCAAATATTAAAAGTTGTGTAATAAATAAGGGTTTTCTACTGGTTGGTTTGATCTGACACGAGGTGTTCGTCAAGGATGCCCGTTATCAACAGCATTATTCAGTATGTGTGATAGAAATGTTGGCTTTAATAACTTTAAAATGTAAGGATATTAATGGCATAGAACTCCCAAGTGGGGTGGAGCTTAAGTGCTCCTTTTTTGCAGATGATGCAACCTTTTTTCTATCCGATTCAAAATCTGTGGAGAATCTTGTAAGAGAAATAGATAAGTTTGGAAGGTTGTCTGGTTTGAAGATAAATTTGGAGAAAACAGAATTGATGAAGATAGGAAGTCTTAGACACTGTAATGATTATGTTTATGGTATTAAACCAACTAAGGAACCTGTGAAAATATTGGGCTTATTTGTTGGTTATGATAGTAAAAAATGTAATGAGTATAATATTCAACCAAGACTCACAAAATTAAAGGACAAATTAGATATTTGGAGACAAAGAGATCTAACACTTAGAGGAAAGGTCTTATTAGTAAAAAGTATTGGTATTTCACAAATGACTTATTTAATGTCCACAGATTATGTGAGTGGAAATGTGTTATCTGATGTTCAAAAGATACTGTATAACTTCTTATGGAGTGGAAAACCAGAAAAAATCAAACGTTCTGTTTTAATTGCACCAAAAGAAAGCGGAGGAATAGAGATGGTAAATATATTCAATACAGACAAAGCATTAAAGATAATGTGGCTAAAAAGATTTTTGAGTGAAGGTTATGCACCGTGGAAAGATGTCCCAAATTATTTCTTTAATACAATGGGAGGTCTGGAGTTCCTGTTACAATGTAATGTTGATGATTCTGTTTTTCCTGCCAATTTCCCCCAGTTTTACAAAGAAGTCATTTTAAGCTGGCAAAGTTTTAAACAATGTAATAACAAAGAAACAATCAATTTGGAAGATGTATTGCATATGCCACTAAGTTATAACAAGTTGTTTTCAAAAGATGTAAACAAGGCTCTTAATAGAGCTCGAACAAGACTAATAAAGATTAAAGATATATTAGATGATAAAGGTTCATTTTATTCATACGAAAAGCTTTGTGAAAAATATGGACGATGTATTGATTTTGTAACATATTACGGTGTTATAAATAGTTTACCAAGGAATGGAAATTAGAAATAAAGAAACTTTCTGAAACAGATATGGGAAAACTTAAAAGAAAAGAAAAAAATATTTCGTTAGAAGTAAAGAAGTTAACAACTCGTGATGTATCTAAACAATTTAACATGTCACAATCAACAAAACCAGTAAATCAGAATTATTATGATCGTTTGTTTGATCATTTGGGTAATCTAAATTGGGAATACATTTGGACATTACCTTTTCAAATTACCACTGAAGAAAGAATGAGATTTTTTCAATATAAAATCCTTCATCGAATAATTCCAAGCAATAGTTATTTAAAGCTTATTAATCTGAAAGAGAACGAAAATTGTCATTTATGTCAAAATAAAGAAACAATTGATCACATGTTCTGGGAATGCCATCAAATAAACTCTTTTTGGAAGGAGATAGAGACATGGTTAAATGGAAAGATACAGACTCGAATACATCTATGTTATAAAGATATAATTTTGGGACTGGAAGGACATTCAAGGTTCAAAGTGCTTAACTATATTATTCTGAGTGCTAAGTATTATTTATTTAGGAACAGGTTTTCAAATGAAAAACCATATATCGCCACGTTCTCACATTTTTTAAGTAAAAAAATTGAAGAAGAAAAAGCTTGTTTTCAGAGAATAAATAAATTGAATATCTTTCGTATGAAATGGGAAGGTTTTGTGTAAGAAAATAATGTAACAACAAAGTAATGATATATAAATATAACATATTAATTATTGTCTTTCTCATGTGCCCACGGACAAACAAAGTATTTAAACGAATTTAAAAATATGCATAATATTGTATTGTACTAGTGATATAAGAGATGCATTTGTATTTGTGTGTGTTGTTTTTATTCTTTCTATCTTTTGTTTATTTTTCTCAAGTTATTTGTCTTTTGTCCTGTTTAATCTAAAAGCAAAATGAATAAAAAAAAAAAAAAAAAAACCACATCAATCTTTGCCAAGATAAATCATGGAAAGATGTCCGTGGGTGTAAGGGGATTTGTAGTTGGGGTAATGTCGAAGTGGTCCACATATTGTGACAATTCTAAAACGCCTTGTCTAAAACGAACCTGGGGGGGGGGCATGTGTTTTTTAAACTTCATGTAAACCTTAAATACATTAACCCTTGCCAAGATAAAACAGAGAATGATTTCTGTGGGTGTAAGGAGATTTGTAGTTCTGATAATGTCGAAGTGGGTCACCGTTATGGTGACAATTCTAAAACACACCCTGGCCACTTTCTGTAAACTTCAAATACATTAACCCTTTGAAAATAAAGATGTGCACAGGTGTAAGGGGATTTTTATTTCTGATAATTTCGAAGTGGTGTCGAAGTGGTCCACATATGTGACACGATCAAGGGAAATGAGTCGGATGTCGCTAACATTGATATTGGCAAAGAAAGTGTTAAAATTCTTTTGTTTTCTATTGTTTTCAGCGATTGATAAAGTGACGTAAAAAAAAAAAAAAAAGTCATCAACTTGGGGTTTTCAGTTTCTGAAAGCTCTAAATGTTCTCTTTAGAAGCTCATTTTCAACCAGGGTCGACATGTGACTCATTCCCCTTGATCATGTCACATATGGTGACGCTATCAATCCTTGCCAAGATAAAACATAGAAAGATGTCTGTCGGTGTAAGGGGATTTGAACCCAGCAAACACAAAAACGTTTTAAAAATGTTTTAAATACGTTATATTTGGGCTTTTGGTTTAGGTAAAAACGTTTTAATAACATTAAAATGTCGGGTTATATAAAGGTCATGATAACGCTTTTATAAACGCTTTTGTATGAAAACACACTACAACAATATTTTTAAATGTTTTCAAAAAATGTTATTGTAAACTATTTTTGCAAACATTGTTGCGAAATATTGTGTCAATACTTAAATAACGTTATGTTAAAATATTGAACCCAGCAAACACAGAAATGTTCTTAAAATGTTTTTTCAAAACCTTTTAATAACATTTAAATGTCGGGTTATATAAAGGTCATGAAAACGTTTTTAAAACGTTATTGACAATATTTTGGGCAAACATTTTTCGCAAAATATTTTTTCAACCCCAAAATAACATTCTGTTTAGAATGTTTTGTATTAAGTTTTCAAGAATGTTTTTGGAATGTTATTAAAACGTTTTTATACCCTTTATATAACCCAACATTTAAACGTTTTCTATAAAACGTTTTTGTTTGCTGAGCAGTAGATTATCAAAAATGTTTTTAAGGTTATGAAAACGTTTTATACTCTTAATATACCCTTTATATAACCCGACATTTAAACGTGTTCTGACAACCTTTTATAACCTTTTGCGAATGATGTCGAAAACGTTTTGTGTTTGCTGGGAAGTTGTGGTAATGTCAAAGTGGTCCAAGTATGGTGACAATTCTAAACACACCTTGGCTAAAATCAAACCTCTTTGATGGGGGCCCATGTGTTTAATAAACTTTCTGTAAACCTCAAATACATTAATTCTTGCCAAGATAAATCATAGAAAGATGTCTGTGGGTGTAAGGGGGTTTGTAGTTCTGATAATGTCGAAGTCATCCACGGCATATGGCGACAATTCTAAAACACACCTTGGCTAAAACGAACGTCTTTGGTGGGGAGGGGGAATGTGTTTAATAAATTTCATGTAAACCTTAAATACCTCAACCCAAGATAAAACAGAGAATGATTTCTGTGGGTGTAAGGAGATTTGTAGTTCTGATAATGTCAAAGTGGGTCACCGTTATGGTGACAATTCTAAAACACACCCTGGCCACTTTCTGTAAACTTCAAATACATTAACTCTTACCAAGATAAAACATATAAAGATGTCCGTGGGTGTAAGGGGATTTGTAGTTCTGATATTGTCGAAGTGGTCCACATATTGGTGACACTATCAAATAAAAGGTTGAACAATTTTACTTTTAAAACATTTTAGTCAAGGTAAGAGATCCTACCGCAGTCGTATGTTGGGTATTTCAAAATAAAGCAAAAAAGCACAACCTTGGATACAATAATGAAAATAGGTCACCCCAAATGAGTACAAATTTCTATCCTAGACATTTTCTAAATCAATATTTTTGTGTTCCATTTCAGATCATGAGCTACATCCAGCATAACATCTTGTCTACTGATCTTGCCTTGGCGCTAGGCAACCAGAAAGAACTGGCTAAGATGGTACTCGCCAACAGTATTGATCTGTCCAACAGAAATCACAGGTAAGCTTTTTACGCCAACACTGGAGGAGGATTTCGTTTCGTGGTTGTCTGTCCTTCAGTAGCGTAGCCAGCGGGGTGTGGGGGAGGGGCTGACAAAAATGAAAGAGAAAAGTGCCCCTCTGACCCCTCTGACAAAAAATGAAAGAGTGGTATAACTCTTATGAGGCTGTGGATCAAAAAATTTCCCTATGAACAAAATCATGGTGATTTGGTGGCTACCACCCCAGACATTGTGTACTGTAATCTATGTGCCACACCGCTACACATGTTTGCTTCTAAAATCCAAAGTAATTGAACTCAAAACGTTGGACAAGATTGGGTCTTAAGATTGGTCTTAAGGCCAGAGTAATGGAAGACACATTCGTCCACGACCGAATTTGAGATTTTTTGATATTTATCAACACTAAGATGTATTCTTTCACTTGAAACTGATAAAATACAACTTGCTAATATTTATTTGTATTTTTGCTTGATTCATTTCACTCTTTTCAACTCTAAAAAGTCACATGGCTCAAGACAGCTTAGTAAATTGGCGGAAATAATGAGTCAGAAATGCGTGAATCGAAATATTGTGATTACTGCTGGCGATTCACGTCGCGTGACGTGGCAATAACTCTGCGCGTATGTCCAACGCAGTCAAGGCGCATTCGGTATGTTGTTAACGCCAGCAAATGTGGTGTAAACAAAACAAAAATTTGCAGTCAAAATGTCCACTTGGATTTTTTAATTATTTTGAATTTTGGCGCACTGAAAGCAGAGATTATAGATTCATTGGTGCAAAAAGATGCATATTTAGACCATGCACCAGATGCAGCTTTTACAAGTGTGAAAGTCTTACCGTTTTAAAATTTAAGGACGTTTTGTGCATAATTTTGACATTTTTTTACTAAAACGTTGATTTCTCAGAGTTCACTTTTGACAATATTGCGCGATTTTTGTGACAAGATAACTCGAAAATATGCATGCAATGGGTAAACTTTTTGCACTATCCTTTAGAGTACATCAAAGTCTAGGGAAGGTTTTTTCATTTTTTCAAAATATTTGTTTTAAACAAAAATATACACCATTATGAGCAATTTTCAGCTTAATAGAGTGACAAAATGGCTTTTTTCACATGTTTTTTTGAATATTTCGAAAAAAGAGACGAATTTCAAAAAAATAAAAAAACCTTCCCTAAGTTTATGTCTCTTCTTCATAAAAAGCTAACTGAATTTTTTTTACTCGAACGGATTTTTTTCTAAGTTGTCACAAAAAATTGGGGTAAAAAGTGAATTTTTGTGATTTTTTCAAAAACTTGAGATTTTTGAACAAATCTGACATCACCATGGGATTCCTTGACTCATTTCCTTTCCAAAATGTATAGTTTTATATACTTTGGACATACTGATTCAGAAATAATGAAGCTCAAGAGGTCCATGTTCTCTCCATTACTCTGCCCTTAACCTTGGAATTATGAAAATGTTTGGGCCTCATACCTGCTAAAAAAAATTATTTTGTTATGTTGTCCAAGCAATTTGGGTCAAGAAGTGTTTGGGGCGATTTTCTCCAAATTGAGCATTTTTTGCTCAAATTTGACCAGATGGATTTGAAAGTCTTAGCTAAATATGTACACTTTTGCATAGACCAACAATTCATCAGTTATGAGGCCAAAAAGTTTCAATAATACCAGAATTCATGTCTGTGAGGTTGAAAACACATGTTTACAATTGGACCGCCTATCTTTGAAGATGCAACTAAACATTAATTTTTGTACCCAATAACCAGGAGCAAAGTTCATGCATTGATGATGACAGCCTGCGATTTGAACGGCACCGCAAAGCTATGGCCGGAACAGAAGACAACAGTAGAAACACTCTATCAGGAGTTCTATTCACAGGGAGACGAGGAGAAACGTCATGGCTGTCAGCCACTTGATATGATGGACAGAGAGAAGGCGTACACTCTGCCACAGCAACAGGTAGGTGAACTTGGCTGTTCCATTCGAAAATCTGCCTACCACTATGGAAGATTTAGCTATAAGTCTTCTACAGAGGGAGTATGTTTTTCAAATGGAATTAGCTAGGGTTATTTATTATGAAACCCATACTCCCCCTGTACATGGCTGTACCTATATATCTTCCACAACTGGAGTGAGTATTCCAAATAGAAGTCACCCAATTGTCTATTCTGTCTTAAACCCACACTCCCTATGTGAAAGGCTTTAACTAAATCTTCCACACAGGAGTGTGGATTTCAATTGGAATAGCCCAGTTGTTGGATACAAATCACACCTAACGTTAATTTTTTTTTCTTCCATGGTCCAGGTACGCGCTGGTGAATTGCGATCGCGTAGAAGTGACAAGAATTGCGTTGAACAGCCAATCAGCGTGATTGTTTATCTCTTCTGTGTGTATGCTTGTGTACACTTGGCGCAAAGCTCTGACCACGGAAGTAATAAAAAATTAACTTATAACCAATATCCGATCACTTGACCAACAAATCAGCAATCTGTATCTGATAACTTATTACAAATCATGTCCTGCACCACCTGATGAATAAACACATGTGAGTGAGCCCTCTATTTACTGTGACAGATTTTGATTAAAACTTGTGGTGGCCTACATGCTGTCAGTAGATGAAATAATCACCACGTTGCTGATAAGTATGTTGATTTTCTGCTGAAAAAATTAATATGGTCAACAAAACTGTAAATGGAGAGATTGGTACCGATTCAGATCAAGAAGGCAGATAAACAGACGTTATTGAGGGCACGGTGGCTCAGTGGTTAGGGCCTTGGACTCATAATCTGAGAGCTTGCTTGGCGTGCGTGGGTTCGAGTCCCGTCCCGCCACCGTGTTGCGCCCTTGGGCAAGGCGCTTTGTCACGCTTGCCTCACCCCACCCAGGTGCAATGGGAAGCTGTTAGGGGTAGTCACAGTCGTTGTACTGATGAACCCTGCGCCATTTGTAGGCAGCAAACGTGGTTCCGACATATTCTAATAACGGCGGAATAAATGTAAAGCGCTTTGAGGCTGTTCACGGCATAAAGCGCTATATAAATATCTACATTTTTTTAATTTTTTAATTTTGATGTGATCATGTGATCTCCTCATCAATAATTAGGCTACATCAGGTATTCCAGAAAAATACAGAACTATTTAAAAAAAAATATCCTGTTTTGTCAAATTAAATCACAAAATTGATCCACAATGGGCTAAAAAATAATAGTACATCAAATGCATAAAAAATTTAAATATCAGACCGGCCATCATCCCACAGGGGACAAAATTGAAATGTGGAAAAAAATTGCATTCATCTGCTCAGTGGGGTTGCCAGGACTGAGGAACTTATTCAGGGGAGGGGAGGCACATTTCAAGGGGGGAGGCAAACTTTAATGGAAATTGTCGGATATGGGCTAAAACTAACACATTATGTCCAAAATGAGCTAAAAAGAACTTAAATCTTAAAAATATCAGGATGGCCAGCAGCCAACAGGGGACCATTTACCAACCGCAAGATATGGTGATGACCGCTAATATGTATATAATGACAATTCAAAATGGCAGATTCCCTATATCGCTACACACAGGGCTGCCATACTATTGAGTATGAGATGTAAAGTCTAACTTCTTGAAGTGTCACCTTCTGGTTTTTTTTACATAAACATTAATTGTCTGTAATTTTCCATTTTATTTATTTCTTTTCTTTTTATTATTTCAGATTGGTTTTCTCAGCAACATAGCCATTCCAATCTTCAGTGTGTTAGCAGACATCTTGCCCAATACACTGCCTCTGTTGGAAGGATGCAAGTAAGTCATAATAGCTGCCTTATGTTAATGTAATCTGGGCTATTACAGTTAAAATCCACACACCCTGTATGATCTCTGAAGTACAAAGATATGACCTTAGTCTCTCACACAGGGAGTGTGAATTTCACACCCTTTGACAATGTATCATTTTTTACCGATAGTTTAGCTAGTTTTTTACAAACGTTTCACTAGACCGAAAAGCTCGCTATTCCGAAAATTTATTTTTCAGACTGATGAACCTTGATTTCGGACAAGCGAACCTTAACTCTATCCACGCGGGTGTCGACTGCAGATGACAATTTTTTTTCTTTTCAAAAATTTCATAATTATACAATTTCATGACCATATTTGGAATCAGCATGACAAATGCATCAAAATGAGTACAAACAAGCCTAGTATTGGTTCAGTAGCTCAATAGCTCTTGGTATTTTGAGAAAACTTGGACTTATTGAAGCCTATGGCCAGCATGCAGAGCATTAATGCTAGCAGTCAATCCCCTTATAGTTTGTCCACTCTTCTGAAGTACAAAGTGACAACGCGGGCGTATACAGCACATTAACAGTGTGTAGTGTTGCGTCTCTGCTGCAGGTATGCGTGCCTACAATATGTGCGCCTGCGACTGTACTTTGTACTTCAGAGTAGACTGACTGCATATACTGCATTTCTACCATTATACAGAGCTGTTTAGGTAGTCTGCATGGATTTCTGTGTAACTTAAATATCTCATGTGTGTCTTTATAGAACCAACTTGATGCAGTGGCAGAGATACCCATCTATAACATTCAATTAGAATCAATGTAAGCTTGAAAATGCATTTCTTTTACAGATTCATGGACTACTATGAAAACTTCAAAACACAGCCCCTAGTTCTCAACTCTACCCCCTAAGGCTCAGTCCTCCCAAGTCAAAAACTCTTGATAGCCCCTCAGCTCAGGCTAACGTCAAACAACCAGTGTGCAGTCTGTATATGTTTCGGCTTTGTCAGCCTGGTTGCTATGGGCATTAACACTTACAATTTTGTGCAAAGGCAGTGGTGTAACCAGGGGGGGGGGGGAGCCCCCTCCACCATGCTTCCCCCTCATATGAGTTGAGTGTTTGTACATGCTTTAATTAAGGATCGGTATATCAATCCCCATTTTCCCCCACCCTTTGGAAGAATTTCCCCCAGCTGCCCCCTTGATAGGGTTATTCCAGTTGAAATCCATACACAATCCCATCCATACACCCCCTAAAGAAGACATCACCTTAATCTCTGTGATCTGTGTGAAAGATTAAGACCATGTCTTCCATAGGAGTTTCTAAAGGTGTAAACTGACTTTCAGCACAACAAATTCAACTAACCATGAATTTTCGATGTGTGACACACATCTCCATCAGAAGAAGTCCTGTAGGCTGTGATGTTGTGTTGGACTTTTAGTCAAATGAGAGCATTGCAATGGTTTATACATTAGACGCATCAACATCTCAGTACAAGTGCATTATTTTGTACAATTATTTTGTACAATTTCTCAAGCAACAAGTGATACGCATTTATTAACCTATTTCATACACAAGAAAAAAATCCTGTGACTTTTGCTATTTGTATCAAAAGATTGTCACTAATAATGTTGGAAAATGCAAGCAAATATAAATGCATCAACCCGCAAAAAAATGAATATGTCCGAAAAAAGCACTGCGAGTACTAGGCGAAGTGTACACCCGTGCAATTATACAATGTTTATACACACCTCATATTTTTCTAACCTTTGCTCTGATTGGTTCTCACTATCTAGGAGTGTATAAAAAACATGTAAAACGGAACCATTTCAATTCTAAATTGTCTCCTGTTTGTGTGTGTTATTTTAGAACCAATATGATGCAGTGGCAGCGAGAGGCCGAGGGCAAGAGTACAAATATGTGGAACGTGGCAACATCAAGACCACCAGATTCAGACAAATAGGCAGTAACCGGGACAGCAACATAAAGCAAGAGTGGAACGTGGGGGCACTTGTATTTCAAGTTGTATACAGTGGCGGCACCAGGAATTAGGGGGGGAAAGTGAATTTCAGGGGGGGGGGGCAAAGTCAACAAAAAGTGGAAATTTTCATAATTTTGGGTTTTTCTGGGGGGCAAGAGTTCTGACCATGCTGACTGTGGCGCCACCACTGGTTGTATATCACCCACGTGCAAGAACTTTCAAGAAGTACCCAAAGCAAGTACTTTTCATTAGTGTAAAATGTCCCAAAGCAGTACTATGCAGTTGTTATCCTATCCTAAGCAAGTATTTTCCTATTTTGAGTCATAATGAACATAAAACCACCATAGTGATAAGTCCAGAGGGCTGAAGCACATGTTTTAGGGAGTTTTTGAGAACAATTTTACCTTCATTTCTGTGGGCATCTTGGTGCCGTGTTTAGCTGTTAGCTACCCTTTTTGAGTAATATATGCACGTTTAAGGTACCTTTTTTACTGTTTTTAATATTGTGCTGTGAAAAAAGACCCATTTAACTTGCCTTTTTTTTTTTTTTTTTGTATGCTGGGTGATATTCAAATGATATACAAGTGCCCCCCTCCTCAGAGTGGGATTTCTAAGTAGACCTATATCACTGTCACAAGGTGTTTGGCACCCGGGAATGTGGCTCATGTGTGAAAAAAAGTACATGTGTAAATATGAGTTTTAAGCAAAATATTACAGAAATAAATCCCTACTTTCAGGCTATCCTGTTTTTGCTTAGCCTGCTCAGTACAACAATTTATTTGTTTAGGCCTACATGGCCTAGGAAAGATTAGTCACAAAAATTATACAGATGCCACTTTTCTAGTTTTTGCTTGCATTCAGGGTTGTTTTTATTATTATGGTACTAATAATTCAGCCCCTTTGCGGACTTTTTAACCAAACTTTTGTTTTCAAGCATTTCCCCACTTATGTCAGACTCTGGAAGTGGTACCAAGTGGTATTTCTGGAAATAACACTTGAAAGTATATTTCAACCCCCTGAGCACTACCACTACCTAACATTGCCTCTGATTGGCCAATTATGTGATATCTTCACTTAAATCACCAATCAGGATGGAGGTTTGCAAATAATTCACCCCAATTTTTTTGCATGGTGAAATTATTCTAACAATGTTGCTGATTGGTCCAATTGATAATGAAAAATTCTTTTTGACCAATTGGCAGGTAGGTCTCATGGGTTAAGGGTAAAATGAAGGGAATATCATTAGGCAATTTCTGAGTGATTTAAGGGAAGTCCTCAGAAATAATGTGCTAAAGTGTTTGTACAAATTTAATATATTGAAATACATATGTATTTTTGATAAGAATGTAGTATATGCAAGAAATATATATGGACCGCTAATATATTTTGTAAGTTTCTATCAAATAGACATTATATTTCTCAGTGCAAAATGTAGAGGAGACATGAATTTTGTATACCAGATAACAATGTTGTTATGGGAAAAATCAGGGATTATTGTCACCCTTCTTCCCATTATCATGATTATATATTAAATCGCTGGATATTGTTTTGCAGAAAATCCTTAGACATGGGTCCATGTTTTGAAAAAATGGGGTAGATTTTTATTCATCAAAATGCAACATAAGATTCACCAATTTTTGTTAGATTAATGTGATAAAAGGTTATTAATGCTCTGCGTGCTAGCCATGCGCTTCAAGTGAAAAAGTTCAAGTTTTAAATATTTTCTCAAAATATCAAGAGCTATCTTAAGAACTACTGAATCGATACTGTGCCTGTGGCACTTCTTTGTACTCATTTTAATGCATTTTTCATTTTTCCAAATATGGTCATGAAAATTTACATTTCTGAAGTTTTGAAATTAAAAAAAAAAGAAACTTGTCGTCTGCAGTCGACACCCGCGTGAAGAGAGTTAACTATAAATTCAGGCTATTCCAAGAGGATTCTCTGTTGCTGAATCAATATACCAATTTTCCATGAAATTTTGACCCATCGCTATACCAAAATTTCAAAAAATTTCAGCCAATTTAAGACAGTTTAAATGAAGACATTTGTGGTTTATTTAAAGAATTTTATCAAATCCAAGTGGAGGGAGCAGGGTAAAGTTGATGTATAAGGGAGATGCAAACATCAACCTTGTAAGAATTACCAGAGTTAAGTTAATATTATATACCAGCAATGTTGTATTCTGAGATGTTCAGTATAAACAAATTTGGAATTTTTTTTTTTCCAGCTGTAGATATTTAAAAATGTTATCTGCGATGATATTCACTGCCACAAGTTATGAGTGTAACTCAGTCAAGTTTATAACAAAGTTTTTTGGACCTAAAATCTATTTTATGCGGGGCTTTTGGTCCAAAGCCCCCCGCATCTCGCATTTACAGAGACAAGCTTTGTATTAAATGAATTGCAATCTGTTTTAACAGTACTGCCAAATATATATTTATGTACACATTGTCAATATTTTAAAACTAAAGCTTTGCTTTAGTTTCTATCAGCACACTGTATTATATAAAGTATTGAACACCCGGAACCATGTTTGGTGTGGACTGTGGAGTCCAGACCATAAGTATGTTTATGGTCTCTTTTTTTATCAAATTTTGATGAGGTAAGTTTTCAGAGAAATCATCTTAATTTGCTTTATACTATTTACCGTTGTGATCAAGGCACTGATTGCCAAATAGAATCAAAACCGTCTTCAAGGTGTAAAAATCAAAACCATCTTCAAGGTGTAAAAAATCTGTGTAACGTCACCCTCTGTTGATGGAATAAAACAATAGAAATGATTGATCGCTACTCGCACTTCGTGTATATATTAGGGACTGTGTATGTGTATTATATACTGTTATTGCCGAATTCATAACAATGCCAACTGCCAAGTATATTTTTTCAAAACCCTCTTCTTTGAATTGAGGTATATTGGCTGCGTATAAACATTGTCTGCCTTACGCTGAATTTACACTATATTGCTGGGTGCAATTTTGAGATGTTGGCAAATTTTTCCAAGTCTGAGGCTTCCGGCTCCTTTCAAAATGCCTAAAAGTGTTGCATCTGGCATCAAATTTGGGCAAGCGAAATGAGAAACTTAGTGTTGGGCAATCGCAGAATATTGCGATGCTTCAGTCATCGCTTTTGCATACTATTATCTATTCCGGCTCCAGTGACATCTCATTAATTTCCCTGGAACTTTGGATTCATTAAAATAGGTATTAGCATTTTACTTTGAAAAAAATTAATGTAAGAGCTTTCATGCCCCTCCTGTGAACAGAAGCCCCAATGGCATAGATTTCTTTTTGACATTGGAGGGGATAAGCATGGAAAAAAATTCTTGAAATATAGTGAGTCCGGCACCTTTTGGTGACAGAATAAGTTTATGGTACAAATGCGCGCAATTTGCCATTTTGAAGCTAAACTGTTGAAATATTGTGCAAAAGTGGAATAAATTTGTGCGTAGCTCGAACAAATTTGGGCTTTGGGGGCTAAAATGGCCAAATATGAGGTTAATTGGGTCAGAAACCCACATACAGATGTCAACATTGGGGGGATGATTGTATGGACCATCCCCTGGCAAAATATTGGGGATCTCGCCTATGCAATCCTGCACAGGCAAATGCATGAAGTGTCACTGGAGTTGAAACAGATAATAATCACTGTGATTATGATTGTAGATAACAATTGATGTCGTTTTTGCAAAGCGATCAGGGTATCAATTGATCGGCTTGATGCTCTGAAAACAGAAATAAACACGCAAGCATTGTATGAGAATTGCTTTTCTGCAAAAGCGATCGAGTATAAATCCAGCTTTATAAACTGCCATTTATTTTGACATTAGCCACCTTTTTAAAGTGGTTTTATTTTTAATTGCACTGTATTCTGAAATATGATAACTGAAATATATTTAGGGATGAAATCAAAACTCGACCGGCGGTTGACCACCGGTTCCGTCCGGTTTCCGTTGTTTAGAACAATAGGAACCGGCGGTCAACCATCCTGTTGAGTTTTGATTTCATCGCTTACACTCTAGTCTACAAAGAAATTGTGTGAAATCTCCTGATATTGCGTCACAAGTAGGGTTATGAACCTGAACTCTTGTAGGCCCTTGTCTGAAATACTGAAATACTGCAATATGTGTGTAAGACATGTGTATATATACTACCACTGAAAGTTGGACATTATTTAAAGCCATAATATGTGATTTGCTCCACAGTGACGCCGTCAATTGTTCATGAATTTCTACTTTTTGCATGATTGTTATGCACAATGGTGTAATAAATTACCATGTGAAAGACTAAGCCTGAAGTGCTTTAATTACAGTAAAATTTAAGTTTTTATATTAAACAGTGGCGTAGCAAGGGGGCAGAGGGGGACATGTGACCAATTCAGCATCGAATCTGCACCCTTTCTAGCGATGAAAGTCAAAATTTTTGCGTGCTTTGAGCGCATTTCGGCACAAGATCATTTGAAAGATCTATTTAAGACCGATATTCAACTTCATAACCAAAATTGTTCTCGCACTCAGCGCGCACTTGTTTCAAGAATTGGGGAGGGGCGCCATTATGTGTCCTTAGCCCTGGGCGCCACAACCCCTAGCTACGCCACTGATATTAAATCCGGAGATCTCCGGTTTTATTCTGAGATCACCGATCGAGTGATGGCTAACACTCGTACATGAGTTATCATTGAATTTGGGCTGGATCTGATCATGTTGATACGAAAATACCTGTGAAACAAAATTTGACATGTATTTAAAAATGGTGGGTGGGGAAAAGTGGAAGGACCACTGCATATCAAACACTTTATCTTAGAGTAGATATATTTTTGGAGGGAAATAGTATTTACAGCGGCAGAGAAATATATACCTACATAAATATATAAAAAACCTAAGGAGTATTTTAGCTTGCAACAAACATTTCACAGATATTTATATTAAATGACTCTATGTATGTTACTTTTGTTACATTTATTTTCCACAGAATTGAAAGTGAACTTTGTTTTAAAGCACATAATTATTACAACATTATTATAATTGATATCGTTTTGCTTTTCTTGCTAATTGGTTTAATATGTTTGTTTTTGATTTGTACTGTTGTGTTACACTTTGACTTCGGTTTTTATTAAATTAAAATTTCATAAGCTCTTACACGTGAAGTTTTCTCTGTATTTTAATTTTATAGTCTATAGTTTAACGTGGCTGTGTACTCTAGACATTGTTTTTTTTTCGCGAAATTGAGCTTTTTTGATATGTATGTACTTTGTGTTTTTTATAAATACAAAGAAATAAAATCCAGATTTGTAAACTCTAACTGCACTATATTAATGTTGGTCTTAACCCAGGAATTATGGAAACTTTCGGGCCTCATAACTGCTAAATTGTTGGTCTAAAGTATATTAAAGTATTGGCAACGACTTGGTCAATTCATCTGTGAGGACAAATTTTGGCCAAAATGCTCATTTTGGGCCAAAATTCCAAAAAAAATGCTTTTTTTTTCTTTTCTTTTTCGTTAAACATTCTTGGGCAAAAAAAAAAAAATTTGATTAATTTTTAAAAACTAGATAAAAATATCTAGGAGCCGTTTTTTTAAATAATTTTGACCAACTTTGAGAAATTTGCACCAAAAATGGTCAAAAAATGCTTAATTTTCAAAAGCCAGATTTTCGCCCAAATTTCAAATATTTTTGGTGAAGTTGGTCAAAATTCAAAAAAATAAAAAAACAGCTCCTAGATATTTTTATCTAGTTTTTAAAAATTAATAAAACAATTAAAAAATTTGGCGCTAGACTTTTTGGTTACGTTTAACGAAAAAAAGTGGGCCAAAAGCCGTTTTTTGGAATTTTGGGCCAAAAGTGAGCATTTTAGTTTATTTTTTCGTCTCACTAGTGGGCTAAGTTTTTTTTAAACTCCCTAGCCTTCAATCCCCAGATAATATCTAATGGTGCGTCCCTAAGAATAGCCTTATGCTTCAACGAAAGACAGACCCGTAGCAAGGATTTATTTGGGGTGCTGAAAGTGGACCTTTTTTTCAAATTTTGGACTGGGCGGACTTGGAAATTTTTGGACCAAAAAGGCATAAAAAACCTCTATTTTTTTGCTCGCTACACTCGCAAATGGGACTTTTTGGGTCAAGGAAGGGGACTTTTTAGGCCTTTGGCATTGGGGGGGGGTGCGTTGCACTCCCTGGCTACGGGCCTGACGAAAGAGGTTTTATATCAAAAGTGATTAAAAAAAAGCAGGGAGAAGGTATCAAATAAAATAAATCTCGCAGCATATTTGGTTATCATTCAAGTTTTCGATCATTGGGAGTAGATTTATTTCTTTTATCCTGAAAGTTATTTTTGTGACGCAATCCAGAGACAGGAAAGTCTACCTTGTTATATAACACCTTAGTACCGTTCTCCTTTAAAAGATGTCCAAATTGAAATATAGACGGGCATGTGTTCTGTATACAGTGGGCAATACGAAAGCCAAGATTATATTCAAAATTACTAAATACGACGTTACTCATGACAGAGTCTTCCTCATAAGCAGCCAAAAAAAAGTAGTTCACAGCATCTTGCGAATGGTAGAGAGCTTTAGCAAAAATTGCATTGCTCAATTCATAGCGAGCGTGTAGAAGAATTCAAATATCATATTATACTTTTGTGGTTCTTGAGTTGTTGTAAAGAGGGCTGAAACAACAACACTTTTATAAAACGTACATAACTCATTAGCAACAATAAATTAAGCAAGTTATTTTTCAATAATAATTATGGAAATGCTTAAGGTGGTACTACACCCCTTGATAAATTTGTGACTATTTTTGCATTTTTCACAAAAAATAATAACACACTGTAACAACAGTTAAGTATATTATAGGGACAAGGAATCCAGTTACTACACTGGAATTCCAGTGACTCAAGTTAAGCGGTACGTTATTTATGATAAGAAAAGATGTACCGCTAGAATCTACCTCATTTCTTTACATATCATGAACCACTTGTCTTGAATCACTGAAATTTCAGTGAAGTAATTGAATACCTTGCCCCTATAATATACATAACTTTTGTTACCAGTGTGTAGTTATTTTTTGAGCAAAATGCAAAATTAGTCACCAAATTTATCAGGGGGTGTAGTACCACCTTAAATATGCAAATATATATCTCACAAAATATTATTGTATGTAGACCATATTTTGAGGTTTGCAATTTGAGATCCCAATTTTTTCTTCATACGACATCATCGTATGATGGCGTATAAATTTGTCCTTGTGCCACGGGCCATTTAATCACTGGACCGCTTTGCAGTCAGCAATGCCAACAGTCGTAATAGAAGCATTAGGATTCATACGTCAACAATGCACGATTATACGTTTTTGTCGTATGAATGGTTCGTCATGCATTGTTTTGAGCATCGGTGTGGACTTGGATGATGATTGGTGGTGGACTGGTGATGATGGTGATTGAATTGGTGGGGGAGAGCTACGGATCAAAAAATATATAATGACCCAAAACAACATTAAAAATAATAATTTTTTCTTTGTTTTTAGGACTTCGAAGCCACAGTAATTATGCGCATTATAAATTAGAAAAGACATAAAGGACCGTGCGACCGGGGATAGACAAATTTCCAAATGGCCTGCCAAAAATACTTGCCACCCTCTTGGTCTGCCAAAAAAGACATGCCCCCTCTCGGCCTGCCAAAAATTGCTTGCCCCCACGCCCCACCTTTGCACATGCCAAATTTTTGGGAAACCAATTTGCAAGGCTATATGGTCTAGATATATAATGCGACATACCTATGGCACCCACCGACTCACCCACATACCTATGACACCCACCTGCCCATCCACATAATGACACCCATCTATCCACCCTCAGCACATAACTTTAACTATTTTAAAGCCCAAATCATGTTTTTCGGGCCAGGTTTCTGACAAAATTAGGTAGAACTGTAAAATCTATACTCAACATATCTTAGGGTCTGTGCAACAATTATGAGCCCTGGGAAGGGTAAAATGAAATTTTTGGCCAGCAGAGAGGGTGCAAGGTTTTTTTTGGAAAGCAGGGGGAGGAGGGCAAGCGATTTTTAGAACACATTCATCGTGCACCTATTAAATAAAATGCTCTTCTAAAAAGGCTTAGAAAAACAGGAAATGCTTAAGGTGGTACTACACCCCTTGATAAATTTGTGACTATTTTTGCATTTTTCACAAAAAATAATAACACACTGGTAACAACAGTTAAGTATATTATAGGGACAAGGAATCCAGTTACTACACTGGAATTCCAGTGACTCAAGTTAAGCGGTACGTTATTTATGATAAGAAAAGGTGTACCGCTAGAATCTACCTCATTTCTATAAAAACATAATTATAATGAACCACTTGTCTTGAATCACTGAAATTTCAGTGAAGTAATTGAATACCTTGCCCCTATAATATACATAACTTTTGTTACCAGTGTGTAGTTATTTTTTGAGCAAAATGCAAAATTAGCCACAAAATTTATCAGGGAGTGTAGTACCACCTTAAATATGCAAATATATATCTCGCAAAATATTATTGTATGTATACCATATTTTGAGGTTTGCAATTTGGGATCCCAATTTTTTTCTTCATACGACATCATCGTATGATGGCGTATAAATTTGTCCTTGTGCCACGGGACTGACGGGACTTCTAATCACTGGACCGCTTTGCAGTCAGCAATGCCAACAGTCGTAATAGAAGCATTTGGATTCATACGTCAACAATGCACGATTATACGTTTTTGTCGTATGAATGGTTCGTCATGCATTGTTTTGAGCATCGGTGTGGACTTGGATGATGATTGGTGGTGGACTGGTGATGATGGTGATTGAATTGGTGGGGAGAGCTACGGATCAAAAATATAATGACCCAAAACAACATTAAAAATAATATTTTTTCCTTTGTTTTTAGGACTTCGAAGCCACAGTAATTATGCGCATTATAAATTAGAAAAGACATAAAGGACCGTGCGATGGGGATAGACAAATTTCCAAATGGCCTGCCAAAAATACTTGCCACCCTCTTGGTCTGCCAAAAAAGACATGCCCCCTCTCGGCCTGCCAAAAATTGCTTGCCCCCACGCCCCACCTTTGCACATGCCAAATTTTTGGGAAACCAATTTGCAAGGCTATATGGTCTAGATATATAATGCGACATATACCTATGGCACCCACCGACTCACCCACATACCTATGACACCCACCTGCCCATCCACATAATGACACCCATCTTTCCACCCTCAGCACAATACTTTAACTATTTTAAAGCCCAAATCATGTTTCGGGCTAGGATTCGAACAAAATTAGGTAGAACTGTAAAATCTGTACTCAACTTATCTTAGGGTCTGTGCAACAATTATGAGCCCTGGGAAGGGTAAAATGAATTTTTTGGCCAGCAGAGAGAGGGTGCAAGGGGGGTTTGGAAAGCAGGGGGAGGAGGGCAAGCGATTTGTAGAACACATTCATCGTGCACCTTTTAAATAAAATGTCCTTCTAAAAAGGCTTGTAAAAACAGTATATTGATTCAGATAATGAAAATGGATTTTTTTTGGCTGCTTCGACCAACAATACCTCGTATACCCTTAAATAAAAGTCTGTCCTCCATAAGGTACCGCGGGGCAATTCGCATGATAATATGTGACGTGTCATGTCAAAAGGAGACACTTTTGGGCAAGATCGTAAATGGAGATATAGCCAAAAATCTGCTCGGGTGATTTTTTTCACAATTTGGGTTTGTTGCGAATTTGTGATGTTATTAATGTTAAAAATATTGTCTGATAGTTTCAGACCGAAATATAACCAGTGATAACTAGCATCTTGTATTTTTGAGACATTTTTCAAGGTAATTCCTACTCAACATTGTCAATAATATTTTTAAAGGCCGATATCTCAATTTCCAATTTTATAATACCAAAACTTAAGAACTCAATATCTTCGCTTAGAAACGTCCAATTTCATTGGGGAAAACGGCGTTGTGGAGCAAAATATCTCTATATTTATATATAAAAACCTTAAAATTGATATCCTGCCCCAAAGTGTCTCCTTTTGACATGACACGTCACATATAATAAAAACAGGTGATACAAATGCTGATATAATTCAATAATTTCCCATTTAGCACAATCATCATGATCCCTTCAATAAAAATATCTTTCACCTAAACTAATTACACTGAAGACCTCTTCTACATTGAAGTTGGCTTTCCCTTTTATAGGGAATTTTTAATTATCCATTACGCCAGGTAATATTTTGTGTATAAGTCACCTTACAAGAAGAGTCTCTATGGTTAGATTGATCAAATGTCATTTTTTACTTTAACTTTAGGAATTCCTCCAACGTTTCGTTTTCAACTGCTTCTTCAAATGCTGCAAAGTCCTGTGGATAGACAAAATGAAAATACTCCATTATATTCTTATCTGGCCATACAAGTGGGGTTCCCTTGTATTTCGTCAGTAAGGATTAAGCATCATTTTGCATTGAAACACTCATATAATTTACAAACTATAGACCCTATCATAGCAAAAGTAAACATTTTCTGGAAGGCAAATGTCCAATGTTTCCACAAATGGAAACTAAAATTCAGTAGAGGCAACTGCAAGTCGAGCAGATGCAAATCCAAATATACATGAAAATGTTGTCAATACATTGCAGCAAATCCCCAAAATTATGTTTAGGATCAATGGCCAAGGATTAGAACATTCGTTTATAAGAGTCGCGTAGCGACGAGGCCATTCTATCCACGAATGTTCTAATCCGCGGTCATTAACCGACTTAATACACACCTATGACGCTATTGTTTTATCGCTCCATTGTTTTCCACGAATGGAGCGTTATTGAAATAGGTTGCTTATTTACCAATTGAGCGTGTCTATTCGCTGGCGAAGTGATGTAATCCTTGATTGGTTAATAGCGCGTAAAAGGAAGGTCGATTTATCTGGTGCCGATCGGAGAAAAGGAATAGCAAAAATAGCGAAAATTTAAGTACTTTTACAAGACAAAAAGCAACTTAGGCATTGTTGACATGGTGCCTTCCTCCTATATAAAGACCTAACTTTTGTGATGGTTTGTATGTTCGAAAGTGCAAAATTAACAATAAGGCGCCCGGTTTTACTGCCGCGTTCAGCGACTCATCATCACGACACTTGTAAACAATCCGAGCTTGTGTTTGATTAACAGATGACGTCAGACGCAAACTAGTCTTTTATCTTTGTCTTCAATTATAGGTTCCCTGACTTACCCCACAATATGTGTCATCATTTGTGAGCTGAGGTGGCAATGCTTTGTCATTTCCTGCTACCTCTCTCATCTTTGCTTTGTCCTCTTCACTAGCTGATATATCAATCTTCTGATAAGGAATCTTTTTGCCATCTAAGACACATTCAATCATCTGCTGGTGTTTCTTGACCTGATTTTTAAAAAAAATGAATCAATTGATTATTAAAACGCACTGGGGCCCATGTATATACTTGCATATAGAGTCCCCCCTGGGGCTATCAGTGTACCAACTCAGGGCCCTGAGGCTGCTTCATTTGATGAGAAACGGCATGCTTTGTATTTTTACATTTGGGGCCCGTGACCTTTGACCTCTGGGCCAAGATGGGCAACGGATAAATCTACGGAGTAGTGCACATAGGCCCTGGGGACCTTGTAGTGCTCGGTGATGCTGAATAATTGGTCAATTCGGCGTCCCCATAAGGGTGGCGCACAGGGCACGTGGAACGAATAAGGATATACAGAGAATGGAAAAGAAACGAATGATAAATAAATGTAATAATTATTGTAGACTAGAGCCGGACTAAACACATTCCAGCACTAGGCAGCCATTCGATGATGTCAATGCCTTTATGCGTTACGTAATTTATACGCCCAGTCAGGCGTATTTCACACCTAGAAGTAGAACCTGTCAAACACAAGTCACCCAATTTTGAAAACTGGACGTTGAATGTACACTCTCATGAATATTGTTTGGCAACATTTTCCAATATGTCAGCGCTCAAATCGGACACAATAGAACAATAAACCATTCAGTGCGCTGCCACACCTACCTCCAAATTGCTGGACACAGAAGTGTAGTAAATTATGACACCCATGTTGTCTACTTCAAGTTTTGACCTGTGATAGTGAGCATCAGTTACTATGTCCGCCTAAGGGGCCTTAACAACTACATCGCGTCAAACAAAAAAATCTTGCGTCTCCGCGTATCAACACGCCGCGTCAAACAAAAAACGCGTATCATTTGGTTCGCGACATCGCATATCAACACGCTGCCTCTTAAGCAAGTGGGAATAATAAACACGGGAAAACTCAAAATGAGTGAGGAGAGTAGAGTGCATGGGTGCCATGGGTTGGCGATATTATTTAACAATCCGCGATGCATGGGTGACCATCAAACTTTGCGAACATGGCAAAAATATAAATTAATAGCCGTTATAATTTTTTTGAGCATTTTTTGAGCATAGGACATATACTTATACTGACTGCATACTGACTGTGTTAATATAATACGGAATAAATGAAAATTGACACAAAATGGGTGGGGCGAAAAACACCTTTTTTCTTCGGATCGACATGGAACTCTCAGAGAATTTTACTAGCGTGCATACGTGCTATTGTGCTGAAATGAAGATCGGAGCATGTTTCGCCCAGGCAGTAGATTTTCACAAAATAGAATATCCCTCGGAATATTCCTCAGTTCCAAAGTCAAAATGTTTAGATTTTTCACAATGCCCTCCAAATAACTGATACACAGTTATTAACCTATAATTATACTGTGCTTCGAGGAAAGAGGTTTTATGCCAAAAATGATTTAAAAAAAATTAAATAGGGGAAGGTATCAAATCAAATCAATCTCACAGCATATTTGGTTATTATGCAAGATTTCGATTATTGGCAGCAGAATTAAGTTTTTTTCACCTAAACATGCTGAAAGTTACTTTTGTGAGGCAATCCAGAGACGGGAAAGTCTACCTTGTTATAATGTTATTCTAGTATGTGAACACGATTCCGTTCTCTCTACACGAACACCGTAGTACCGTTCTCCGAAAGATGTCCGAATAAAAATAAAAATACGGGTATGGGTTCTCAATACAGTGGGCGATACGAAAGACAAGATTTTATTCAAAATTACTATAGAGGGCATTAAATATGACGTCACTCATGACAGAGTCATCCTCATTTAAATAAAATTCTGTCCTCCACAAGGTAACACAGGGCAATTCACATGATAATAAACTGAGCTCAAAAAGAAACTTATAATTTTTCCCAACTTGTGAATCCGAGTTGGATCCGAATCTGACTATGTGTGAAGTGGGGTTCCTTTGCCTTTCGTCAATAAGGATTGAGCATCATTTTGCATTAAAACACTCATACTATATTGGCCTACCCTATCATAGCAAAAGTAACATTTTCTGAAAGGCAAATTATGTTCAATGTTTCCACAAATGGCAACTAATTTTCAGTAGGGGCAAGTCTTTAGCAGGGCTAGGTGCAAATCCAAATATGCATGAAAAAGTTGTCAAAACAAATTAACAGAGCAGCAACTCTCCAAATTAGGCTATAATGGCCAAGGTTTAGAACATTCGTGGCCAATGGCCGAGTCGCGAAGCGACAAGGCCATTCTATCCACGAATGTTCTAATCCGCGGCCATTAACCATTTAATACACCCTATGACATCGCGCTATTGTTTTATCGCTCCATTGTTTTCCAAGAATGGAGCGTTATTGAAATAAGTTGCTCATTTACAAATTGAGTGTGTCTATAGTCAATGGCTGTTTACGGAAAGATTATATTGCAATAGATTTCGCAGTTCTTATACGCTATTAATATTGTACACCAAATAACGGCTCAGCTATAAACATGCTCTATGATCAATTGCTGATTGATTACCGGACAATGCATACCATTTTGAAATTTTGGTACCAAAATAATCACCCGCACCCACCGTTTCTTCCAGTCATAATATAAAACTTTAAGGGTAGACTAGGTATTGTTGGTCGAAGCAGCCAAAAAAAATCGATTTTCATTATCTAAATCAATATATTATTGAAATCTAACACTTTGATCTTGTAAAGTGCATTCTACAAATCATAATTATACTTTGAAAATTTGCTTGATTTATTATTGTTATGTACGTTTTACAAAGTGCTCTTATACAACTTAACTCAAGAACCACAGGACATACAATAGTATATCTGTGATATTTGAATTCTTCTACATACTCGCTATGAAATGATCAATGCAATCCAAAGCTCGCTACCATTCGCAAGATGCTGTGAACTACCTACCAAATTGCAACAGTTTAAAATAGTTGTCAACCATTGTCAACCTTAACCAAATCAAACTTAATATTGCAGATATAACACAATTCTACTTAGCCGCATCACAATTAGCCAATTGTAATTAGCCAGAAAGCCTCAACTCTGAAAGCCCGAACTCAATTTGGTCCAACACTGACTAAAGATGACACAATTTAAGCTTTATGCCACTTGAGGTTAACAATTAAGTGCCGGACACAATAGACACTAATCCATCTTTAAGCACTTTTTAAGTGTAGTTACAGAACTGTAATAGATAATTGAATGGAATCTATTGTAATAACCATCCCATTCACCATTGACAACACTGAAAGTTAGAAGCCGTTAGTAGCTGTAAGTCAGAGATTATAGATTTCAGTCAGCACCAGAAAGACTTAACTCAGTACTTAACGGAATTCTAAAGAATATCTTAATTTCCACTACATGTGTTCTTTATCATGTTATACACTTCTAGTGCCCGTTTCTATTCATCGTTATGTATTCTTCTCCCGTGCATTATTTTTGCGAACTACCCTTCATAGCCCAAATTATATAAACCTGCACGCTAAACAATGCATTATCTAAAACCCGCACGCTAAACAATAGATTCTAGATAATACGTGCACGCTCAAATACTAGAAATACTACTTTCACATAACTATATAGTAGAGTTAGGTGGCGCTTTCGACACAGAGGTCACATAACTATATAATTGTCTTTTCGATATAAATAAAAAAAAAAAAGTACGAATATACATTCTGTGGTGTTAAAATGGTATAGTTACAAACGGTGTTCTATTTTGCAAATATCATTGTCATAAATTATGATAAATGACCTCAAATAAATCAAACATCAAATGAGAATAATAGAGCTTCTATTAATTAAAAAGGGCCAAAAACAGGTGGATCATAATTATACAAGATGACACCATTACAAAAAATTCAGCATTTTATAAATGAAATACATGTAGGCCTATATCTAAAATAACATGGCCGGGCCCGGGAAAAACACACTAGCGCTTAATATCACGATCATGCTTTATAATACCAAACAAATTGTAAAATCCCAATGTCGTGTGTTTTAATATAAGTAGATTTTTAAAGTTCAAATTATAGAGCTATAAAGTCCAGTTGATATGTTTTTTTTCTCATCTCAATTCACCGTAGTACTTTAGTCGGACATCTAAATTGATCGTTTCCAGGTGAACTGGTTCAATGCTCTCTGTGTTCGAAACCACGATATTAAATGATCACAACATAAAGTCAATTGGTTACAAACCATGCGTGAATAAGTTACTAAAGTATGACGTATGGCGCAATCGATACCATTGATAGTTAACTTATACAGGGATTGATTTTCTTTACCAGTTAAATTTTACCTAGCTGGTCAATGACCTGACGGTGTTTTTAAAATGTAAGATATTTTCCTAATATTAAAACTAATATAATGAATGCAGCAATTAATATTGCTTATTGTTTTAATACACTCAAAGTGTATGACGGATAATGTACACGTGCAAATGCATTCGTCAAGATAATTGCACTTGCCATGGAGTTATTGCATTTAGCTCTCGAGCCTATCGGCTCTCGAGCTAAATGCAATAACTCCACGGCGCGTGCGATTATCTTGACTAATGCATTGCACTCAGTTCATTATCCTTATCATAATGAATAGGATACAACTTCCAATTTAATTACAATGTAGGCCTATGTCTCTGATTTAACTCAAATTTGGTCCTATATAATATATAGGACCTAATTTAAGTTAAGTCAGACATACGGCGAATTTTGTGCGGCCCGCGAGACTCTCGGAGATATTTAATAAGGAAGGCTACGAGGGGCGGCCAATAAGTTCGTAGAACAAGGTACTTGAAAGAGTACTAGCCAAATTCTTTATATCTCACTCTTGAAGATGGCCATTGCAAACCTTAATGGACCTGTCTCAATTTTTCTTGAAACCTCCTGTGTCTACAAAATGAAAATCTTCCGATTACTCCATGAGCCACTCTTCAGTGAAGGCTCACCAGCATTGATCACCAGCAAACGTGATATTATGAAGGCGGGACTTTAAATTCTAAATTAGGTTTCGCTAACTGGAGCTGGTCTGCACCACAATAGGGTTACTTTAGTTATCTGATACTCTGTCATGAGTGGCAGCTTGATAAACTGAGAATAGTGTAGAGGACACGATCCAAGAACAGACCCATTTCTGCCACCAACCTTTTTCACTTGATGCCTTGCCTCAATTTCGCTATCAAAATCGTATGATATATATGCCTATAATTGTAATTTCAATTGGCAAAAAGATCTGTCATCAAGACTCTCCCTGAATCTCAGAAAACAGCGATGAAGACCTCGACTTATGGTGACCGAGGGATGATCTTCTTTGGGGTGGGGGATCTAGGTGCTTCCACTGAATCAACTCATGATTCCAGTGCTTAATGTATGTCTTATCACCTTTAACCAGTTATAGATAAAACTTGTCTCTGTCCTCATTCTAAGTGTATTTGAAGTGTGGACCTGATTATGTGATCTGGTATCAATTTCCTGCAAGACGATTCTGGGACCTTCATTTAGAAGACACTCTGGAATACTCAAATGTTAATGGATTTATTTTAAAAACAGTTTCATCAGAGTTGTTATATTTTGTGGCTATCGTATCTTTCTTATTTTGTTCTTTATTCATTATCAATGCCACTATACCAGCACTTATATATCGTTAGTGGTGACGTCAGCAAGTCTTTTGGACCTTGGACGATCTTCAAGGACGCTCATTCATTCTATCCTTGAACTCGAAAACGATTTCCTTGCTGTTGAATATCAAAGATTTCATAACCATTTACAGTAACTGTACATTGTTAAATTTCATTTGAGTTTTCACCTCCGTCGGGAGCAAATTCCATGACGACCCTGTGTTCACTTCTGATTAGTCCATACAGGACCAACGCAATATTTAGTACCATAATCAACGCCGTCAGGCGTTGGTCCTTACACATTGGGTCGCTACCCCCAGCAGTGTCCCTCATTATAATAAACAGTGACTAAAACCAAACCAGTCGATGAGTTACGTCATGAATCCAAATATGGAAAATAGCCCGCCCACCATTCGGGCTATCATTCAACCGCATCTATTACATAACTGGGACTCTCAAGTCATCTCAAGTACTTGGTATCTCAATCGATTGATTTTGATAATGCAATAAAAGCAATACTAACTTTTGAGGTCGCTTACCAGTGGCTAGTATGAATTCGGAAAGTTTTTTGTTGCTATATCAGTGCAGTTCGAGATAGTGTAGGCCTAATCAGTGTTAACAAAAAGTCATTTGTATGATTCTAGGTTTGTTTTCCTTTTTTTATTTAATATTGTCACATTTGTCAAGAGGCCTAACCGTGATACCATTAAAAAGGCTAAAAGAACATTAATTCTACACACCGTTTATTTGGAACTGAACTTTGATTTATTAAAGTCATAATGGTTAATTTTTTTCAAACCTGATTTTGTTGGCATATTTGTAACGTATACACATATGTCACAACTTGCACCTAAATGGAATCAGCCAAATTAGTTGTGTTTGTAGGTAAACAGAGCAAAGTTCGACATAAAGTCATAATTCAAGAATTATGACTTTATCATCATATCCTCCTATAGAACTGCGTGTTAAACGGCCAAAATAACAAGCAGTGTTTACCTCGTTATTTCAGCTCAAAATGGACAAAACCATTCCCGATAATTAGGGCCTATTACTGGTATTATTTCAGCATTTTGAATATATAATGACAATTGACAAATTTAAAATTTGAAGGAAATCGTACATTAAGCCTATTTAACACCTAACTGGAAATAACAGAGTGAGTAAAATAAAATAAAAGGCGATACAACTCGCAACTTAAAGTACTGTTGATATTTCAAATGCATGTGAAAAAAAAAGGAACGGAAAAATTACAGTATATTTCTTTAATCCCGAAGGCATGAAAGGGCCTGTGATTACTATTTGAATTTAGGGTTTTGATTTAAGGGCGTACTACACCCATGTATTGGTTTGATTGGTCTAAAAAAATATTTTTTCATTTATAGCTAGGCAATATATGCACGGATCATGTGAAATAAAGAAAAAAAAATAAAATAAAAATAAAAAAGGTGCTTTTAAACCATTGTATAGTAAGTCATTTTAGCCCTATATATTTTTTGTTTACATGTATCCTGGTAACTCAGATGCGTGTTTCATAACAAACCATAAATTGTCCATAATTTATTCTTTTCAACATGTTCAAGAGCTTTCAAGTAGGGGGCATGAATAGAATACATTAAATCCTTTGTTATACCATCTATAGAAATGTACTCACTGATTATAACACTGAATAAATTAAATGAGGCCTAATCTCTTCCACATAGACAATTTAATAGTACACCATGTATTTATCGTCTATAATGTGGTGTTAGGAAAAGAGATTAAAAAAGGCTATAAGGTCATCAAAGGTCAGGTTATAGGTCAAATTGGTTCAGGTCAAATTCAGGCATCAACATGTGGTAGTCTGTGATATCATACCTGTCATAATGAGGCATCAATTTTGATATTTTGTCTGTTACTGGATATATAATGGAAATATGTGAGGTGGATATACTAAAATACCTTGGGATGTAAATGGTGAGTACAATTTAGATTGCCTAGTTGAGATGAATTGGGCAAATAAATATAAAATAGTTACCAAAATCACAAAAATGAAGCTTACGGGAAACTACCTAATATGGTGGTATGGGTGACAAAAAATACAATTTTTTTCAACATTGCTGTAGTGTGGTTGTGGTAACCTGTTACCTATGGCTTAATTAAGTTTCAGTGAAATAGTGTCGCAAGTTCAAAATACAAAATATAGCTCAACATTGAAAATAGAAGCATTTTAACCGGTTCGTTTTTTGATAGTTGTGGAGCACCAAGTTCATGAAGTCATAAAAGAGATCAGGGACCGCTTATTCCCATTTTACATATCAACATTATTTCCCTAATGTGTTAGCAACACATATCCAAAATTTTAACGAAATCCGTTGATAGTAAGCTTTCCAAAATGAAGTGAATTTAAAACATCAGTGATGTACCACCTTTTGGCTTATATCATTAGAAGCATGTACGCTTCATTGATACTGATGCCACCAATTGAACGAGAAGATTTGCCCCTTCATTTTGCATACCACTTTGTCCAATTTCTTTTTCTCATTTCTTCACAAAATGCAAAAAAATGCAAAAAAAAATGCATGGGTGTAGTACCCCCTTAAACTATTTTAATATCAAATCTTTAAAAAACAACATGGTCTTCTCGTTTCAACTGAGGGGCATGGGATTCACCACTTTTAATTGATCAATCGAAAAATTAATTGATGATTTAATAAAACAATATTAAATTTAATGTAAATAAATAATAAATAAATATTTTCTTTATATAAATAAATGGATAAATAAATCAACAAATAATTCGAATAAAATGAATAAAAACCATAAGCCTGATAAATGGCAATATATAAATCAATAAACGAATAGAAAATAAATAAATGAATAATAAAACAAAAACTTTCTTTCTTTCTTTCTTTCTTTCTTTCTTTCTTTCTTTCTTTCTTTCTTTCTTTCTTTCTTTCTTTCTTTCTTTCTTTCTTTCTAAATTTCTTTCTTTCTTTCTAAATTTCTTTCTTTCTTTCTAAATTTCTTTCTTTCTTTCTAAATTTCTTTCTTTCTTTCTAAATTTCTTTCTTTCTTTCTAAATTTCTTTCTTTCTTTCTAAATTTCTTTCTTTCTTTCTAAATTTCTTTCTTTCTTTCTAAATTTCTTTCTTTCTTTCTAAATTTCTTTCTTTCTTTCTAAATTTCTTTCTTTCTTTCTAAATTTCTTTCTTTCTAAATTTCTTTTTTTTCTTTCTTTCTTTCTTTCTTTCTTTCTTTCTTTCTTTCTTTCTTTCTTTCTTTCTTTCTTTCTTTCTTTCTTTCTTTCTTTCTTTCTTTCTTTCTTTCTTTCTTTCTAAATTTCTTTCTAAATTTCTTTCTTTCTTTCTTTCTAAATTTCTTTCTTTCTTTCTTTCTAAATTTCTTTCTTTCTAAATTATATTTAGGCCTATTTCATTTATCATCAATTATGTTTTATTATTAATGTAAATAAATGAGTGAAACCCGAAGTTTTTATGAAGCGTGTGTCCTCCAATTCTATATCTTTCTTAAACATGTTAAACGAATAGGCCAACTATCACAATTAATAGAGGTTGTGCATATGACGTATCATATACCGTAAATATGGCGGACTACTCAAATCCATTCAACAAAAGCAATGAGTGCAATCTACCGAGACAGTTCGTCTCACATAGAGCGTGTTTATAGTGAGCCAGATTATCCGATATTTAGCTGGACTGCCACGCAGTCTATATTTGTTTATATTTTACTAACCATTGCCAATCTAGACTACGCGACAGTTTAACGGAAAGATTGTCTCGCTATAAACACGCTCATACATAACAAATGCACTACGATCAAATAGGTTGATTACAACATTTGATTAAATGGACTGCACTGGCCCATGATTACGTTGAAGGACGCCGGTTCAAATCCTTTGTTTGTAGCCAATTACTAATTTCAAGCACAATCTCTATACAAAAATAGTAACGAATCGTGGTTAACCTGGACAGTATTAAATGTAGTGATGACAAAAGGAACTGATTGTGTGCAACCTACAAGTACAGGTCAGTGAACTGAGGGTAAGAAGAAAACCGAGTATTATAATAGCATGAACACATATCAACTGAAGAGGATTAATAATCAATTTCGTTACGCAATACTTGTGTCAATCCCAAGCAAGAAGCTGATGTTCTGGTAGCAGGTAGGCAAGCCACACCTACTGACAGCTATTGGTGATATTCAGTCAATCGGATTGGCTGAATGTCATTAGTAGCTGTCAGTAGGCGTGGTTAATCAGTTTGACATTTCCCCCGACTTTCCGGGAAGGATATGTCTAATGTAGAAGGACCCACGCCTGACGGCGTGGACTATCGTACTAAATGGAGCGTGGTCCTCCTTGAAGGACTACTTCTGATAGAAAATGTGAATTCAAGGAGGTAGGATTCCTCTGCAGGGTGTCCTACCCATATAGACGAATCCAACGAGCCAAGTCATGGTCAGGATTTGGTCGGCCATCTTTGGGTAGCCGCTAGCACCAACCTGGTGTTTTGAGCGTCCAATTGTGCAAATAAAAGCCGCCTAACACCTAGAGAAGATGCAAGGACGAGAAGGGTTAATAGAATAATAGCTAATAATATATATAGACGAATCTAAATTCACGCATTCCTACACCTGATTAGCAGCCTTTAGTTGGGTAGCCGTCGGCTACAATGCACTCAAAATGTGAAATGATTCGGCCTTGGTGGAAATTTTAAACTGCATTCCATCACCCGTTTTACACCTTAATACATAATAATCGGATTAACTACACGCGGTATCTATGCATAGATACCGCGTGTAGTTAATCCGATTATTATGTCACTTCAACAGCGAATAGACCATGTATAGACGAATCCAAGTAGCCAAGTCATGGTCAGGATTTGGTCGGACATCTTTGGGTAGCCGCTAGCACCAACCTGGTGTTTTGAGCGCCCCATTGTGCAAATAAAAGCCGCCTAACACCTAGAAAAGATGCAAGGACGAGGAGGGTTAATAGAATAATAGCTAATAATATATATAATGGAGATAATTCCGCAGGTAATCCAGTCACATCTATTCATACATTTAAATTCCTTTTTGTTTACAAGTACATCAATGCATTGATACCGCGTGTAGTTAATCCGATTATTATATGTCACTTCAACAGCGAATAGTCCAGCTGTGTGTTTTGTCGAAGGGAACTGTATTGTGTTGTAAACTTTAATCTTTTTTTTTTCTACCTGTGTTTTCGCGGAAGGTGTAAAACGGGTGATGGAATGCAGTTTAAAATTTCCGCCAAGGCCGAATCATTTCACATTTTGAGTGCATTGTAGCCGACGGCTACCCAACTAAAGGCTGCTAGTCAGGTGTAGGAGTGCGTGGATTTGGATTCGTCTATATAGAAGCTGTGTGTTTTTGTCGAAGGGAACTGTATTGTGTTGTAAACTTAAATCATTTTTTGTCTACCTGTGTTTTCGCGGAAGGTGTAAAACGGGTGATGGAATGCAGTTTAAAATTTCCGCCAAGGCCGAATCATTTCACATTTTGACTTTTGAGTGCATTGTAGCCGACGGCTACCCAACTAAAGGCTGCTAGTCAGGTTTAGGAATGCGTGAATTTGGATTCCTCTATACCAGGCCTTCTCAACTGGCGGCGCACGCGCCACTTGTGGCGATTGGAGTCAGTCGAAGTAGCGCACAAAGTGGCGCACGGTAATTTTAATAATTTTTTCACATAAATCTTGAACAAAAACGCATTAAAAATACCCAATCTGGGCCTTAAACAAACCTTAAAATCCAGGAGCTTCCGGGGGCGCTGCCCCCTGGACCCCCTAATAAAGCACCACTGCACCTTACCTGCTATGCATACGCGCAACCTCGCAAAGTCCTCCATTGACATGTTGGCACTTCAAGTTCACTAAAAGTTTCCAGTTGGCACTTCAAGTAAACTAGTTGAGAAGGCCTGCTCTATACAGTGATGCAAAAATCGAATATGTTGAGAAGGAACAAGCTTTCAAATGAGACCAATCAACGTGCGACAAAGTAGCATACCTTGTTCTACGAAGTTTTTGACCGCCCCTCGTACTATTATTAAAACGCTACATGGTAAAAGTTGCGGTTGCGATGTGTAATCGCAATATAAAATATTTCCCCAATTATTTCCCTGTCAAAATATCTCTACACAAATTTAAACGGACAATGGCCAGGGCTGTCAACTTTTTGGAATTGCTTGGCGTGAGACAGAGGCGTACCGGGATTTGCCGACTTCAATGTTCATTTTGACCCATGATTATTTAAGCCACAGCGCTCGAAAATGTGAAAAGCGGGGGTTAGCAACAACAATTTTTTCATGGCGATGCGTGAGATTTTACTCAATTTTCAGCTTTTTGCGTGAGATTTACTTTCAGACATGACATTATACTACCTTGGCGTGAGACCGTGAGAAAGTGACCCAATGCGTGAGACTCACGGCCAATGCGTGAGAGTTGACAGCCCTGCTATGGCGCAGAACAGGCAAATATCTGAATTATACTGCAAACCATTGACAAATAATATAAGTAATTAGTTAATTGTTGTCAGTGAATGATTTATATCCCGGGATTTACATGTGTACAATATTTTTTCAAAGGTTACCATGGATACTTGGTTAATGAGAAAAAACAACAATGATGCAATGACCCCTGAACATAGGGTGAATGCGTTCTGTATAGCTAAGAATTTTAATTGCCAATAATGCAAGTATTTTGAAAGTTCATTACCGGTAGGTAGACTTAGGACTATTAATAAAATTATGGAATGACTTCTTCCAATTTTTAGCAGTCATCAAACGTTTTAAAATTCATAGCCATTGATTTTAGCCAAGAATCGTATACCTAAAGTAAACATGCAAAAATATATATTAATTTACATAGTTTACAAAATTAATTTAGACAAATAGGTAGAAGATTTAATATTTTTACTTAAATGCCTTTTTTTAAATGCTAAAGTATGGTACTTTGAAAATTAAAATTTGAAGCCCGTGCAGTTTTTCACCTATTATTTCTTGAAGCAATCGCTCGCGGAGCGCGCGAAAATTTGCACAAACAGGGCTTACCACTAATTAATTTTGGTTATAATGAAGTTGAATATCGGTCTTAAACTGATCTTTCCAATGATTTTTTGCTGATTTATTTACTATAATCGCTTGGAGGGGGCGCAGAATCGATGCTGGATTGGTCAATTCGGCGCCCCCATAATGGTGGCGCCCAGAGCACGTGCCCCACTTGCTTCATTCGAATCTGCGAGTTTCCGATCTACGCTATATGCTTTAAATAATTGATGCAGACAGTGTTTTGTTTTCATGTATTGCATGATTTTGTCGCCACACCTACCTACCTCCAAATTGCTGGACACAGAAGTGTAGTAAAGTATGACACCCATGTTGTCTACTTCAAGTTTTCACCTAAAACCAACAAAGCTATGATTGTAAGAATGTAATGAGACTGTTGCTTGACCCGGAGTTTTCAGCCCGTGTGTAAGTCCATTATGCAGTTACTGTCCGTTTTTCCTATTCAGTGTACACACAGCGCTCCAATTGATGATTGACCTGTAGCTCACTCACTGTACTGTAGGCATAGGCAATGGACTAGTTAGTGGGCTGGTGGGAAAACCCTTCACCCAATAATAGCCATAGAAGCTCACATGTGAATTATAATGTTCATCCTTAACATACTACAATTTGAAGTAAAAATGTCACGGAAAAGCTGTTGTCGAGCTGTTTTCCCGAAGAGAGTCTTCCAAAATTTCATAACAGTCGGACATGTAATTTCAATGGCAAATTGTGCTCAACAGCTGACTCGCGATAGCTCCAACTTCGAACGAGCACCATCGTGTGATCGGTTTGATCAATTTTCGCCATAGAAACTGTAAATAAACTTCAATTCTTTCCCTCTATGGTCATCTAAAAATGATTAAAATGCGATTTTGGGAAGATTGTTGTCGAGCCATCCCAAATATGGAGTTCTGACTGCCTGATAGGGAGCTAAGAAATGGAAAAACTTTTTCCAAACCGTGTTAAATCTAAAATCACATGTTTCTCATTTACTTGTGTGATACGATCACAATGACTATGACAAGTTTGACATGAGTTGTACCATCGACATGGCTGGAGAACAATACGCAGACTATTGTTCTCGTTTCGGAAACAAAGGCCACGCTCAGTATTGTTAACTGTGCGTTTGCTTTGTAATGGTGCATCCAACTGAAATTATAATACCTATTTCATCACAGCACATTGAATATCGCACAGGTAAATCAGAAACATATGTTTATGAATTTAACCAGGGCTATGAGACCCATCCTTGATTTAACATAGTTGAGCTGTTTTCAATGAGGTTTATCTTGGTTTAATGGGGTTTAAGTCCTGCAAAGGTCGTGGTGAATTCTGCTGTAGACATGACTGCATAATGCTACGCCTAGTGAAATCTACAGTAGATAGCGAAACAGGAAGTTCCTTCCAAACTTATTACATGTAGTGGCGCTCCACAGCAGTGGCATAGATAAAAGAAATCAGGATGTGGCAATTGCTCATTAGCATGTGTCCAATTCTTATTTAAATAGCGTTTTTGTTATTAAAATGATGTCTTGACCTTGCTAAAGGGCGCTAATAATATCCACAGACAGAGCTTGACTCAAATTCTACGTTGGGTTAAATACGCAATTGAATAGCTGTTAAATGATTGGCTTTCCATAGTATTCCATTTTCTTATAAAATAAATGTGACTGTTCAATTTATTGTGTGTAAACTTCAAGTTAGTACGTGAATTTGTAGCATCTAAAGTGCCGAGCTCGGTTGAAATCTAGCTAAATCTAGCAGTGTCAAATTCTGTTGCATAACCCCGTCTGGATGATAGAATTATATTTTAAAAAATTGAATTCTAACAGATAGATGTGCAGTAAACACGATTTATCAGCAAGTTAAACAATCGAGTATACATATGACAATTCAGAATTAACTACATGTAAACCAGCCACCAATCTTAAAATACTGCAGTTTCTGTTTCTGTTTGTTTGAAGAGGTTTGGTGCTTTGAGCTGCTATGGCTATGTGCACCATCTGCTAAACAATGCTCTCGTGTACAATACCTTTGTTCCAATACGGTACTTTATATGCTTCACTGCACCTTAGTGATTTCCTATGGCCAAACAGCTGTCTGCCACGTTGCCGTACATATCTCTATCTGTATACTCGTACGTTGATTTCTTCTTATTTCCTTTGTATACTCCTTAAAAACCAAACGGTGTCTTTTCAGAGCCATACCAGGCTGAGTCAGCAGGGGAAGTAGCTAGACTGTGGCCAAAACTCTACACGATCTCAGTCCGGCTAGCTGAAATCCTTGCATCCAAGCCTGCTCCTCATAGACACGTCACTGCAAAACTCAGGCAGGCGTGTTTGTTCATTAATTGTGCATTTCTCTAACACCGTAGTCACGTTTGTGTGATTTTCATGCCGGGAGCCAAATACCATTATATCTGATCATAGTGAAGATTGATATTTTTCACAGGACAATGAGGAGATGAATACGAACACAAATACAAATACGGCGCCATAACGCAAGGTCACGTGAGTTATCACATGTTATGCATTTCCTTCGTATTATTGACAGTATAATTCCTAATTTCGGCATTACTATAGCAAAAAGGCATTCTCTTATCAAATAAGAAGACTTTCTTGGAAAAATTATCACTGCTGCCTGATGGGATCATAGTAGTTGACCCCATTTCCGCCCATTGTGACCGTCGTGAGCGTTTTTACTCTCTTCAACAGGTACGATTCGTTACACTTTCGACACCATGGTGACCTCAATCAAATGGGCCGAGTAAGAGTTGATGTGAATCGGGGAATTATTCATAACCGATCGATACCTTGCCTCACTTTGTTGAGAGCAAGCCAACAAAATTCGCCATAGGTTTGCATAATTAATACAAAAACCGTGAATTTAGTGCCCAAGTGTTCTAGACTTTAACGGGTTAGGCCATTTTAAATCGACTTTCGAAAAGTTTTTTGATACATTCATTGATTTCTCAAAAAGTAAAAATCGCAGTTTAACAAATAACGGTTCAAATGAAAGCCATTATTGGGGGCTAATTGTTGTATCACTATGAAAGGCCTGACACCAATATAAACACTTATTTCGGTGACCCAAGTTCATGGTCATTTCTGCTCACGCACTTTTTTACAGATGGCCTAGAATTTCATATTTCGGTTTCAGCGATTGCCCGAAAAAGGTGGTATGTTTTTGAAAAGCGTTTCCGCTTGGAATGTAGATAGTTGTTGTTGCTATTACTGTTCGCGATTTTAATTTATGCACTTTTTAGCCGGCAATTTTCAATGCATTTTACATAATAGAAATGTCGCTGGCATAAATACCGATATTTTTAACAGTATCGTTTTTTTAAATCAAAATACCATCCAAAAGAGTTCCCAATACTTTTATGAAACCGTAGATACCAAATCGGACTGCAGGTGATGAACAGATTTTGAACTAGAATTAAAAGAACCAGCGTAGGCCTTCTCAAAATGTACTTTTTTAAATTATCGAGTTGTTTAATTTTGGACTGCTTTTTCCTTGTTTTTTATAACAAGAAAATGCTTTACATACCCCAAACTTCTCACATAGTCTTGGCTAAGTGTCCGTTACTGGTTGATATTATTAGAATTAAACGATTTTCATGATTAACTTACTTTTACCGCAATGTTTTCCCTCGCAATGTTCAAATATATCCCCAAAATGGCGTTGCTTTCTGTCTCACATTAATGACAAGGTTATCCCAAGATGTGTGAGAGTTTCTGACACTATATTCACGGGTATTCTATAGCTATTCAAACATATACAAATTTGGCTGGTTTGCGATAAGCTATACCATTTTCACCCTGATGTGGTAGACTGGATCCTTCAGTTTTTCAACAACTACGCACGGTCATCGGGTTGTGCTGTTGGTGAATAAGGCAAAGTGACGGATTGTGGGTAAATAAAAGACGCCGTCATTAGAGGCCAGAAGGATTCAGGCTACTGATATGGCAGTGACATCAGCACTGTATGAATTTCATTACACTCCCTAGCGTTCGATCAAAGCGCTGGTGTACACTCGCACGCGCTTAAAGACACCGCATAGATGCGCGAGCGAAACAGCTGCTTCAACGCGTTGACGTCACTGCCACATCGGGGTGAAAACTGGTGTAGGTCAGGCTTCCTCAAATAGGTTTGTTGAAGCGCCACATGAAATAAAGACTGAAAAGCGCCACTCAATGGCTGCGAAGCAGCTTTCGCGGTGCTTTAGCACGGCCGGGGGAGTCAGAGGGGTGCCCCCTGTGAAGTTAACGTGGTTTTTTTTTAAAGTTGAGGTGCAAATGACGCCATTTGGTGCAATATTTTGCACTATTTTAGCCTGTCTTTACACGGAGAACATGGGAATTTATTTATTTATTTATTTATTTATTTATTTATTTATTTATTTATTTATTTATTTATTTATTTATTTATTTATTTATTTATTTATTTATTTATTTATTTATTTATTTATTTATTTATTTATTTATTTATTTATTTATTTATTTATTTATTTATTTATTTATTTCAAATCTAAACGGCGCCTCGCGCCACTCGGGAAGCCACGCTATTTGCGGACCCCTGGTATAGGTAATAGATGACTATGAAAACTTTCCGCATACCGAATATGGGTTTAGCCCATATTTAATTGCCTTTAGGCCCTATGATTTATTTTTAGAAAAGAAAGCCTAAGACTGGAGCCTAATCAATTGAGAAGGGAATGGATTTTGTCACAGTAATATCAAAATTAATATCGTCCATAACAAGAAGGAATGCATCACGATTTTTTGATATCCAGCTATAGTATTTTAATTGATTTACACTGAACATGAAGCTATAATATCTCTACTATATAGCTTCATGCATGGACATTTGCAGACCGACCTTCTCCATGTAGCGAGTACCACATTAGATTGTGTTTACAAGAAATATATAATAAGCGCCACTTCCACGAAATGTCCTATATGCCAGCAACTTTGATGATAATATATTATCTACAACATCACACCTGTTTTTCAAGAACTCTCTTTTATCTATTCACCTCAAAGAAAGGATTAGAATTATTATAATAGAATCCCTGACCTGATGCAACGCATTTTTAATGAGTTGCTGAGGGACTAGAAATCTTTTATGGTCGAATGAACAACGTATGACCACTACACAGGTCAATGGCTTATTGTGTTCTGGCGGGTTATTTAAAAGCACGGTCCCTGACTTTTTCCAGACAAGGAACAATAGGAACAAATTGCCTGGCAATGGGGTCACATATAATCCCAGTCTATAGTGTGATCAGAACATTATAGGCAGGTAATCATTATAGTATAATCAGTACGAAAAGTCCAATGCGATTTTTAATGTATTTTAAAAATTCAAAGAACCACTTTTTAGCGGGAATTTTTGCAAGTTACACAGCTGAAGTTGTAAAATGGTTGAAATACTACAATATTACGGCGTAAACAAGAATATGTTTGTTTGGTCTTTGTTCCTACAGCCACATCCCTTAAGCAAGATAGAAAATAGAAATGAAAAGGATCATGTAACGGCCATTCCTGCTGCTTGCAATTCAAAATAAAAACGACCTTCACAGCATGTAATGACTTTTTCAACCGGCAGACTGACAAACAACAAACAAAAGACACTCTCTCTATTGCTAAATAGCAATTCATTGTTAACATGATAGGGATGATTAATACACGACTTAATGACAGTTCAACGGTTGTCATGCCACATGGGCACCGTAAAACTGTGAATCAGCGGGTGCATAAATAGGGACAAAAGTTTGAAAGGTTTTTCGGCACTTCGATTTAATATTTGCCAAACCATATTCAAGGACCAGACGTTTCCAACTTCCTACGGAATAAAGGTTTAAGTGGCTCCAAATTGTGTACTACTAATAGTGACAATGCGTTATGACGATATTCTCAAAAATATTGGCGAATTTGGACGCTATCAGAAATATGTCTGTATCACTATCTGTTTATTAGCGATTCCCAGTGCGTGGCACAGTCTTGGGAACACATTTCTTAGTGCTCAACCAGAACACTATTGCCGGACGTTTCCTGGACAAGAATACGAGGAATTTTCGCCGACGAAAAATTGTACGATTCCGTGTAAGAATAAAGAATGGTCAAAGTGTGAGAAGTATAATAGATCGGAGCCATACGACCAGTGTAAAGATGAAGGGGTCGTTCTCAAATGTGATCAAGGATGGGTTTATGATAACACATTTTACGAGTCGACGGCAGTGACAGATGTAAGTAGGTATAAATTATGTATTGCCCAAATTCCTTGCATGTATACACCAAGACAGTTAAGCTGTGTCATTACCCTTCCGGTCTTCAGACATCACCGAAATATATACATAATAAATGTCAAACATTTACAATGCCCTAAATCATGGACACTTTTCTTTGGTACGCCCATTTCCTTTTTAAAGGAATTTTAATTGAATGCCAGTTCTTGTTTATACCAGTTACCCGACATTGCCCTTATGCACTCTCACCCTCCTGCTGTAACCCGGGGCTATAAGCTAAAACTATCTAACGCAACATATATCAAACATGCCGACTTACTCTGCGCACTCTCGAGCACTGGATGATTTAGTCTACTTGAGTACTTCGACGTACTCCAAATCTGTATTGACTTTTCCTCCCTCTATCCCACAATGCACTATTCCAGGGTGTATGACGTAGTCAATTAACCTCATTGATCGTGTACATCTGATGGTCTTTGCCATTATTTTGTCTTAATATGGGCATACTTATTCCATATATGCGGATTATCGTGAAATCCATCGATGTTACTAATTATGTAATTATTGAATACACGAGTGATGCAGTTACGGGGCGATGCAGAACATCTGTGTAAGAGATTATTGTTTACGTTTTATTTTCATCTCTTAAAAAGTGAAACGGACACCGGCCGTATATCAAAGCTTGTCCCGTCGTTGGTTTTTTACCTCTAGGTCTATAAAATGTATACAAAGTTAGGTTTCAAACAGGAAGCTTTTTCGCGACGACACCATGTCAATAAGGCACAGAAATGTTGCTTTTTGCCCCCGAAAGGTATTAGTGATCGTGCGCCATTATCCACTATTCCTTTTTTGTGATGACGGCATCAGCCGAAATGTCCGTATTCCCGAATGTAATGAACATAACTCTGTACTCTCCCGGGGAGATGATGTGTTTTGCGACAAAAAAGGAATCCCCAATAATCATGATAATGGCACCACGATCACTAATACCTTTCGGGGGCAAAAAACAACATTTCTATGCCTTATGGACATGGTGTCGTCGCCAAAAAAAGTTTCCTGTTATTGAAACCTAACTTTGTATACATTTTATAGACCTAATGGTGAAAAACTGATGACGGGACACGCAGTGATATTTTACCGGCGTCCGTTTCGCTTTTTTTTCGGAGTTGCATCACCGCATCACTCGTGTATTCAATAATTGCATAACTAGTAAAGTCGATGGCCTTTACGATAATCCGCATATATGGAATCAGTATGCCCATATTAAGACAAAATAATTGCAAAGGCCTGGCAAAGACCATCGGATGCACACGATCTATGAGGTTGATGAACTACGTCATACCCCCCTGGAATAGTGCATTGTAGAAAAGAAAGAAAAAGGTCAATATGGCCTAAGCAGTTCGGAGCTAATATCTAGATACTGCATTTTAACTTTAAGTGCAGTTTTTGTCTTTAACTCTTTCTTTTATCTTGTTTCAGTTCGATTTAGTATGTGGGCAAAATTCAAAACGTCAGCTTTCCAAGTCTTTAGCTCTGGCCGGCAAGATGGTCGGTTCGGCCGTTTTTGGTTACTTAGCAGATGTCGTAGGCAGAAAACCCATGTTTCTATTTGGAATTATCATGCAGGTATTGTTTTCGCAGATTGTGATTTTAAGTTTTGGTCCCGGGACGGGGTACTTGAGCCAGTGGGTAAAAAAGCAACCCATGTTTCAGCCAATTATTCGGCTAATCTGCAGACAAATTAAAGCTGAAAAAATGACTAAGTTCAGCTAATATTAATTATTAAAATATGCAAAATTGATGCCAATAGAAAACCGTACATGATATCAGGGTGCGCCCCCCCCCCCCCACACACACACATATGTATACAAAGTTCTTTCAATTGATAACAAAAAAATACACAAAAAGTAATTAATTATGCAAATTAGCTAATTACAGCTAATTATGTATTCATGATATTAATGAGTAATTTTGTGTGTTTTTTTATATTTAATGAAAGTCTATTCATTCATCATAAATTTGTGAAATATGAACCTTTTAAGAACTGCAGTTAATTACTTAAAAATAATACAAAAAAGTACAAAGTTTGACATTTTGACGGTGTCTGGAATAGAATTTTCTTTTTTACTGTAAACATGGTATGTGTCACCATTAATCAAAGCCAAATCCGAAAAGTAAAAATAAAAATTCATTTGCAATGAGACTTTAAATTAACATTTTGTTATCTGGATTAACATGGGATAGATAAAAGGAACAGCCATTCCACTGTACCGCGTATACACAAATAGTATGGCCTTGGACACACACAATGGCTTAGAGCTAATGTGGTTTGGAAAACTACTCCTTAATATTATTAATAATGTTATGTTTCAACTAGTTTCCCTCAAGTGCTTTATTCGTTGTCGACGGAAACAATTTACGTGATAAGAAAGACTGAAACTTCAGCTGAATGGTGGAAGGTCCGACTTTTTCAATAGGCATATATTTATTGATTTATGAGCAATCTTCTACAATCCGTAAAACAGGTAGTAATTCTTGAACAAAGCAAAATTTAATTTTGTTGAACTCAATTGTAGCTTCAGAAAGGTTTCATATACCATATATTAAAAATTAAAACAATTGGGATAAATGGAACATACTAAGGAAATTCATTTTTGACATGGATGTTTTCCAACATCAGCCGACTTTGATGCGCGCGCTTTTTAATTCACTATTATGCTTGCATGTACAATGTGGCAGAATTATTGTGCAGCCACTGTGACATACCTAGTTATAGTAAGAGGTGAAAATGCGACTCATAATCGTAATTGGCGGCACGTATTTGATCTGCTACCTCAAAATGAGCGTAAAGTCGGTAGTTTCGAGACATCCTGGCGAACTAGGTTGATGTTCTTTGTTTGCCGCGCACCTAGTAAGGGTACAAGCCAGTAGTATATCCTTTGAGAATGACTCATTGCATTGTGCACCCATTCGCAAACGCCATACAGACATACCACTGCCTTGAACAGGTGCGTAAGAAACAACCGCAGTAGCCAGGGCGTCTCGAAACTACTAAGTTGCGACATTATGCTCATTTGTTGGTAGCAAGTCGCACATGTACCTACCTTTTCAACAGAGTACCGCCTGGGTTTTGGTTTAAGGGTACCTATACATGGTTTATCGACAAGTGACTCATTTCGAAATGCAGTCATGCTTCAATGGGACTCGAACCAGTGATCCGTTAATCCAAGGGTCCATTTCCCTAAACTTACCCCTCCGTAACTCAAGTAACCGCTCGTAAAGTTACGAATACCCAATACTAGACGTAACTTTACGAAGGGTCCATGTAGTAAATCCCTATTACTTACGACGGGTACCGTTTGTAAGTAGGTTTAGTGAAATGGAACTAAGTTACGAACGATTCCGAGACTTACGAAGCTTCGTAAAGTTTAGAGAAATGGACCTCGGGTTTTACCGCTAGGCCACGCAGGCAGTTGGACGGATCATATAAAACATAAATCTCATAATGCTGTGTTTTAGCCTTTTGTTTACATAAAAAATATCACAATTTGTAAAAATGGAATGGCCGTTTTACATATAAATAGCACGAAAGTTTGGAGAAGGTCTCAAACAAATAATGAAGACACAGATACGATGATGAAATTACATAAGTCAGGAAATATCTGCGTCACAATGTTTTGTTTCGGTGTTTGGAATTTGACCTTAAAATTTACGACTTCATGACAGTATCATTCAAAATCAACAAAAGATCCCGGCAAAAGATATTTCATCAATATCTGGCCTCATTCTTTCTCTGAAATTTTTGAACATGAATGTGAAAAAGCTTCCACAATGGTTCGCTGGTTAGTGTACTACTCTGCCTGTATCGCTGTTTTTCGTTTTGTTGAGTAAATTGTTGAGTGTATATATATTTATATTTTTGATGTGTAATTTGTATTTTGTAAAGCCGGCGCTTTTCAGCCTATGCTGCCTGCCGGCTATTTGTATACCGTTAATAAATAAGTAAATAATAAATAAAGTAGTAAAAACAGCCTTGATCTAAAAAAATGGGCGAGAGGTGTCATATTTACGGATTTAGGCTAAATTCAAAATTGATATAAAACGTTTGTTTTTTGATCAATTACACAAATTATTTTTTGTCATTGATTGAAATTGTGTCTATCAATATTACACAATTTTTACTCCAAAGGCGCTTTAATTTCTTCATATGATTTTTCATAATGATAAAGTGAATTCCCTGGCCCTCTACAATTACGCAGAAATGATCCAGTAACCTTAATGCATTTGTCAACATTAATCGCTACGAAGCTGTATCATATATATAATTATTAAGGTATACGACCTGACAAAATGTCTAAGATACGACTTCAGCCGAATTAGATTATTCGAAAACTTTTTTAAAAATGGTCAGTTCAATATTATTGTGCCAAACATTACGTAATTAAATATATCAGGGCAAGTATACGTGCATCAAACGATCTTTACATGAACCTTATAAAACACTTCAAAGATTAAAGTTAACTTTTATTCCCAATGTAATTTTCATCAAAGGTGTCCGTTGGAGTTGGTGCGTCATTTTCACCGAGTTTCCCCGTCTTCTGTGCGGTACAATTTCTTCTTGGCGTCACGGCATCTGGTGTTTTCGTTGTAGCCATTGTAATTGGTAAGGCTAATTATTATTCTTAAGGGGGTACTGCCCCTGCGTATTGGTGACAAGTAAGATATGTATACTATAGGGGCAAGGACAATAACTACTGCACTGGAAGTTTTATTTCAGCACAGACCTGAGTTGTGGAGTTACAGTCAAAAATGAGGGAAAACCAATATTTCATCAATAAATCAATAACTACTTGCCTTGAGTTGCTGAATTTTCAATGCAGTAGTTGTTGTCATTGCCCCTATAATATACATATCTTACTTCTCACCAATGCGCTATAATTTTTGAGTAAAACGCAAAAATAGGCACAAAATTGGCCAGGGGTGTAGTACCCCCTTAAACACTTCCTGCAATCTTATTCGCTGTCGTAGTGCTCATTAGAATATGACCGTTGCTAGGTCAACTGGATCACGCTTTCTTTAACACAAAGCCTATGGCATATCAAAATTTGGAACAGGTGTATGAGCCCAGGCTTGGAGCAGTAACCAATGGTTACTAACGTGCACTACAACAGCGAATTCGGCTTCTTGCCCGTGTGATATGACGCGATATAATACGGTTCAGCTCGTGGGCATCGACGTGCTATTTGAACCAATCGGAAGCGCATAGCAGCAATGAGACTGATCGATTTTAGAATTTAATTAGATTAAAATTTGTATAGTTATGATATTTTTTATTTGAATTGAAGTTTTTAAGAATGAGAATAAAGGTATTGTTTCAGCCGCTGTCGTGCATCTATCGTCTCATAATAACACGGGCAACGTAATAATTTTTGGCCAAAATACCACTCAGCCAAAGTAGATAATAAGCCCAATCGACATTGTAACTTCCGGTTTTTGAGAGCACTTCTGGGACACACTCATAGAAATGACTTGTTCGCCTTGTTGGCGCAATTCAAAAGGAGTAAGTTTGGACAACTCAAAAATAGTGTAAAAGTTGCCAAAACAAAATTCATTTTAGTTATCCGAACTTAAAAATGCTGAAAAAGCTCAAAAAGTTCCGTCAACTATAAATCAACTTTGTTGGCATTACTTAAAAAGTTGATGTAAGTCGTTGCGTCAACCTTTTAAGTAATGCCAACTTCTGAATTCAAGTTCAGGGAACTTAGAAAAATAAACAAGGTTCAAAGAACCAATTAGTTGAGTTATTGTAACTCAAACATGTAAGTTGATGTAACTCGTTCGTATTAAGTTACTGGTACTTATTGTTTTGAGTTATTCCAATTTGGTACTTTGTTACTTAATTCACGTAATTGGATCATTTTCTGCACAATTAGCAGTATTCAAATATTTATTTTTGTAATCAGTGCAAACTTTTGTATACTATAGCACACCTCTAGAAAATTATGCTAACCTAGTTTCATTTTCTGAGTTGTAACAACTCAATAAAGTAAGTGCAAATGAGTGCGACCAACATAATGATATCGAGTCAGCGTTACTCAAAATTGTACGCGTTGGCATTACTCAGAAGGTTGACGCAACGACTTACATCAACTTACTGAGTAATGCCAACGAACAATTTCTATGAGTGCACTAGTGATCTCTGACATATCGGGGAAATTGCTCTAATTATTATTCATTAATTTATTATTGGAATAATGTTATCATTAAAAATATTTAAATAATTAATTTATATAATGAACATATTTTTTGGATTTATTTTTATTCTAGTAAACTTTTTCAATTATATTTTGTACGCACAAACACCATTTTTTTTCTGAATTTTCCCGATAGGTCAGAGGGCAAAGTGTCCTAAAAATGCACAAACTGTCCCACAATGCATTGCAAACTTCTAATGCCGATTTGGCTTATTAAATTTATATTTTTCTAATCCGTCAGTGATGTTTGTTTGTGATAAGAAGTTACACAATAAAAGATGAAAACATTATTTCACTACACCAAATAAAAACATCGCCCTTCTTTTCTACCAATGCTGATGTTACTGCAATTCATCGGGAAACTATGATATCTATTATTTTCTATTAAGTAAATCGTTGCGTTTAAACACGTTTTTAGAAGTTCATCTGAGGCCAAGAAAAAGTAATCTCAGAGTAAATGATTGCATTTTACTCAGTATATGATGTAGGCCTATTTGTTAATGATCCATTGTCGATGCCACGAACAGCTGCCCTGCCAATTTATGCAATATTGGTCTATTCCATTTAAAATCCACACCACCCCTGTGGAAAATTTTGGAAATATCTTCCACAGGGCACACCGACACCGCCTGGCTAATAATTATTTGGTGTAGCAGAGACACTAAAATGAATACACGGGATCGATACACGTGAATTGCTATGCACGATTTTGATATCAGACGAAAATCTTCGGATACCGGGTTAGAAAATGATGAATATCTCCCGTAAATGAATTTTTCTCAAGAAACCAGATGTGGTCTCATACACTTGAAAATACGTGTTGAACAGATATGATGGTCGCTAGAATGCGCTTTGAAAATTGGCCGTGTGCTTTGAACTCAAAATCGGACCAAAACTCTAATTTTATACTGCGTTGGTCCTGTATGGACTACATCGTGTAGTACAGCTGCACTAGTACTAGGCAGTATAAAAGTCGATGACCATTGACTTCAATGGGGTATACAAGCTTATTCACGCACAACCAAGATCAATTACCCGGCTATTGTGAGTAGCCTTAGTCATGTCCCTCGACTAATTATTCGTCTCAAAGAGCTTCAAAGGTCTGAACCAAATGGCCAATCGTGGCTGTGGATTCAACCTACCATGGCGATTTCTCCCATGAAGATATAGGGTCGATGACACTGTGCAGGGGGAGTATGAAAAGTAATCTCAAAGTAAATGATTGCATTTTACTCAGTATATGATGTATTTTTTAACGATCCATTGTCGATGCCACGAACAGCTGCCTGCCAATTTATACAATATTGGGCTATTCCATTTAAAATCCACACCACCCACACATTAGGCTGCTCCATGTGAATGTCATGCACCCTCTGAGAAAGATTCAACCTGAATCTTTCACTGAGGGAGAGTAAGTTTCAAATGGAGCTGCCTAATGTGCTTATTCCATTTGAAATTCATACTCCCCCTGTGGAAGATATTTTCAAAATCTTCCACAGGGGAGTGTGAATTTTAAGTGGAATAGCCCATTGCACTCCAATATAACAGCGATATTAATACGTACGATCTTATAATGAAATTGGTTAATTTGATTTCAAACCTGATTTTTTGGGCATATTTGTAACGTTTACACATGTCGCAACTTACAACTATTGACCTAAATGGAATTAGCCTCATTTATTGTGTTTGTAGGTCAACGGAGCAATTTGGACATAATGTCGCCCCCATACGACTCCATGTTAAACGGCCAAAATAGCCAGCGGGGTTTCTTTCCCTTTACCTTGTTATTTCAGTTTAAAATGGACAGAAACATTTCCTAGCAGGTATTACTAATATTATTTCAGCATTTTGACGTTTTAAAAATATCGTTGTAGTGTTTTTCGTATCAAAGGTTTTTAAATTATTTTAATGGCCTTCATATAACCCGACATTTATATGTTATTAAAACATGCTTATAAAGACGTTTAGGTCTATTATGTTTTTTAACAAAATTATTTGTGTTTGCTGTGTTATTAGTAGTTCATACACTCCTATATCAAAGCAGCCAATCAGAAAAGCTGTTAGAAAAGTACGAAACATGCATTGATTGTGTATATTGTGCACTCCGCGTACTACGCGCAGTGTTTTGTGCTGATGTTGATGCGTCTAATGCACTCCCCCCCTTCGGGCTCGTGCATTAGACGCATCAACATCAGCGCGCGTGCATTATTTTGTCTAATTTCACTCCCAATAAGTAATACGCGTGCATTAACCTATAAATAGCAAAATGGATATTTCCTGATATGAGCTATCTTTAGTAGATGGCTGATGTGTTTGACCGGTCAGACTATAAGCGGAAACCCCCGATTACCGATTATCTAATCGACCGATACCGATGCCGATTACTTTGATAGATGAGTTTACTGTATTCTAGATAGTGACAAGGTATTAATGGACATGTAAAATATACAGTGTTTCCATACGTTACACGGCACTTCTAATCAATTCTTATTGACTGGAATTTTTTATTATTTTTTTACCATAGGTGACACGATCACCAGTTTGTCATACACCCAGATCATCAATAATCTTGTTCAGTCCAGTTTTCCAGAAAGTACCCTCCGCATGAGGAAATTAGTTATCAAATGTTGATGATTGCATGGTAACAGGTGCCGTTCTGGAAATAATCTTGGCCAGAACTGCCAGGGAATGGTTGAATGAGTAACCAAGAGATATCAGTTAAACAATGTGCAAACAATGTATTAATTAATATTGCAGTTGTTGCTTAATCTCGTTACATACAGCGACAGAATTAGTCGGACCTTCCAAACGAGCTTTGGCTGGTATGGGCGTCCAATATTGCTACAGTATTGGCTACATGAGTATAGCACTCATCGCATGGAGGCTGAGGGCATGGCCAAAGATTGAATTGGCAATCTCTATTCCGTCTGCAGCATTTCTATCCTATTACTGGTAAATGTTTTTATTGAGTATCATGTGATTTTGTTGACTTGTGCTATCATGGCTATAATGTTTGCAACGCACTGCATGGATTATTGTTCTATTATGTCCGATTTGAGCGCTGACATATTGTAAAATGTTGCCAATCAATATTCATGAGAGTATTCTTTCAACGTTCAGTTATAAAAAATGTCTTGTGTTTGGCCGGTGTGAAATACATACTTGTTGTTTTAATGTAACGCATAAAGGTTTGGGCATCATTGAATGGCTGCCTAGTGCTATTATATGTTTAGTTTCTATAATAATAATAATAATTTTTTTATTCATTGCTTTCTTTCCTTTCTCTGCACTTATTCTTTCTTATGCCTACACTTTAGGGGCTGTCACTCCCTCGCTCTCCTTCTCCCCCTCTTCCTTTCTTTTCCTCCCCTCCCATCCAATCTCGATTACCCATCCGCTTCTCCTCTTTTCACCCCTCTACCCCTCCTTCACTCCCTCACTTGTCCTTGGCTTAAACCCATTTGACTTTATTGAATAGACCTATAACCATAATAATGACGAGTTATTTATAGAAAGTGGCACAGATAGACCTATATACCTGGCAGCAATGACACGTTGTTACGAGTAACCGATCAGCAACTCTATTGAATTTATTTAAATGAGGCGCCTAAATAAAGGTGGGTATTAGAACAAAAGGTACCTCTCGCTCGTGTAGGCGCTTTCGCGTAACTTTCGTTTGATCACTTATTGACAGTAGCCTGTCTATTACAGCGTTAATACGCTGTCAGGTTAGTTGCCGATTTAATGGTGGAAGCCCTTTGTCCCGAACAAAAGGTACCTCTCGATGAATAGCGTGTCGGTAAATCAAATCGGCACAAAGGAACAATGCGTTACGTAATCTATTGCCACTCTATGTTTATAAAAGCTCTTTGTATGTTTGTATGGTTATATTATACTCCCGGACGACGCTACGTACCCCACTTTCTTGCATGTATCCAAATTACTATTAATGAGTTTCTCTTTTGTTAAGAAAACAAAAAATCAGGGGATTCAAAAGAGGAGCAGAACTTATCTAAAGCTGTATTTATACTACATCGCTGAGCGACAGCGATTGGTTTTTACCCAATGAGGTATAGCGCTTTTTATTGCGTTAGGGAAAGCGCCACTACCTCATTGGTCAAATACCAACCGCTTTTCGCTCAGTGATAGAGTAATAAATTCAAATTTAGTGTAGAAAGAACACATACTAGTACCATAAGTATAATAGCCTATTATCATGATCGTGCTAAGCTTATTATCGGGTACATGTCCACCCTTGTGTTTATATATAATGTGGACAATAATAATATATGGATCGGATATCAATCACGCGTGGACGGCAACAAGACTGGTGAGGCGCTAGGCATGGCATGGGTGCTGGAAGTATAAGCGTCATAAAATTTTGATTTGTTTGTTTGTTTGTTTGTTTGTTTGTTTGTATGGAACATAAGCGATGCATGATGATGCAGGTGATTTGATTATGAATTAGTTTATTGTCACCGGAAAGCCTCTTACCTAGGTTCCCTTCTCCACTCACTAATATTCCACCCTCTTTCCCTCTCCACCTTTCCCCAGTGTCTCATTCTCCCCTTCGCTTCTCCCCCTACACGCGATATCTTCTCTCCCCTACACATAAATTCCAATCCACTCTCGAGCTCTATCTTCCCCTTCCTTCCCTTCCCTCTTTGAAATCCCTCTCCCCTCTATTTATCTTTCTCCCTCCCCCTTACCCCCCCCCCCCCACACACACACACACCCCAACACACACTCTCCCCATTTCTTTCGAGCAATAAATAACTTAAATAAAAGTCAATTAGACCATATTGGAAGTAATATAGCTTCAATCGATCCTCTTGCATGCGATATGCATATAAATAAACACTCGGGTGCCTATTCTTTTGTAATCTCGGTGGAAATATTTCGATGGTCTATATTTTTTCACAGCCGGGAGATTATTCTAGGATTATTCGGCAATGTAAACCACGCTTTCCAATGTAAATTGACTTGTTCGACTTTTCTGCTCGTGAATATTGCACTGTGAAATTTAACAACTTCTTTTGTATGCTTTGATCAAGGTAACTTCAAACCTGATCTTTTGCGGTCACACGATTATGTAATGTACTGAAATGAAAACCGAAACCGCTTTCTAAAAGTTTTAAGTTTCTAACAAATGTACCGACAAAGGTATCGGTAATGACGTCAGTCAAGAGCTTAGGTAGGATAATAGGAAACGTACACGCGCGCACATCATCTGCGGCGAATGCAATATGTTTTAAATAATTGTAGTCATCCGGGGTACTTCAAAGACACTATACAATGCGCGAATATATTGTATCACTCAGAACTGAATCGTTATTGATTTGTAGGCTTGTTCCGGAATCACCAAGATGGCTGTTATCCAAAGGGCGCACAGAAGAAGCCAAGAAAATTCTCACGAAAGCTGCTAAAGTCAATAAAGTGGAATTACCTGATACATTTTTAGACCAAAATTTAGAACTTGAAGATGTGAAGGTGGGTGTTTAATTGTCGTCATATATTGATACTCGAACTGCTCGTTTGACTTTGAATGTTACAAAAAGTAACGCGCACACTAATAAGGCCTAAAAAATTGTTTGATTGGCGTAACCCGACCTACCCTAAAATTAGGCCCGACCCTAGAGTAAATAAAAAATTATATTTAAAAGAAAGAAGAAAAAAGTTCCAAGGTCTTTGTCAAACGCAATTTACAGGAATTTAAAAAGAAAATTTTAACTTTTAAAAAAGTTAAAAATTTGTTTAAACAATTCCTACCTACCTACCCTAATTTTACGCCAAACAATTTTTGGCCTTATTTGTGTGTCCATACCACACCGGCTGATGACGCACTTCAAAAGTAATAGTGATATGATAACTCACACTTAATTTCATGTTTTTTGAACTATATTTCTTTTATTCGTCTTGACTAATTTTGTTTTGCTTTCTTCATGTGACAGAAGGGTGATAATAATGCTCAGAGAGTCAGTGCTTGGGCCCTATTACGAACTCCTAACATGCGATTCAAAACACTCATCATAAACTTCGCGTGGTATGTAAACCGCAGTACGTAATAATGAACAGTTTCTGAAACTGTTTTTAGAATAAAATAGAAATAAAATAACAATAACGTTCATTTGATCACAGACTAAGGAAGCCTGATAACGTTTTAGAAATAGCCGAGTGGGAGGGTTTCCATTTTTTTGTATAAAAACTAAAGCCATTAAATGTACATCATTATATAACGATTTGTGATACGTAATCGCGTCACAATTGATTTGGTTTAGAAGGCAGAGTATTTATTTAAATTTTATATGCGCCATTATTTTTGTTTTTAATTTAGTGAAAATGAAGACTGAAAAGAAAAACAAAATCATGAAATGATGCAATGGATGTATCGGGTGATTTTGGATTAGTTATCGTATATCATGATTATTATCAAAAATGTCCTGAAATCTTGCAGTAAGGTACTTACAGACTCGATAGCATGGACAAGATTTCCCAAGATACGCCCCAATTAGGGTGTAAATATATCTCAATATGACACCTAATAGAGCCAATCTAACACCCTGTTTTAGGTGTAATGACCTTTTTTGAAAACGGGTCCTCAGGTGGCCACCCTAGGTGTCAAAATGAACATGACACCCAAAGGTGTCAATTTCTTACACCCATAAAAGAGTAAATTTGACACCTTTAGGTGGTCACCTGAGGACCCATTTTTGACACTAGTTTTGGTGTGAAAATGACACCAAATATTTTTTCAGTGATATGCTTATTAACGAATTTTTACGGTGCCCAATCTCTTTGAAAGGATCGCCAACTCAATGGTGTACTACGGTCTGGCGTTTTTCACAGAAGATCTCAGCAGCGATCCGTACCTGGCGTTTTTCATATCAGGTGCGGTGGATATTCCAGCCTATATTTTATGCCAATTACTACTGGATCATCTTGGGAGAAGACGTCTTATATCTGGGTTCATGATTATTGGCAGTATTTCTTTATTCTGTTGTATTCCAATACCAAACGGTAGGTTTGTTTTCTCCCCAAATTTCCATCCTAAAATTGTGTTTCAATCTCAAAATACAATTTATTTAATACCCAACTAACCATCCCTGGCACATGATTGAACCACTTTCCTTCCAGTGGCGTAGCCAGGGGCACCTACCCCCTGTGAGAAGCAATAGGTGAAAACATTTTTGAATGTATCGCGCTGCACTACAAGGAGGTTGTACACACCACCTGTGTATGTCTGCAATCATATATTGAATACAATACCGCTCTTTTTAAAGATACTAATCTTACAGGTGCGAGTGATCAGCATGATATGAATAATCTATAGAATTACGATCCAAGTCTTTATCCCTGCTCTATGACATCTATAGTCGTGTTCACACGGTCGGACGTAAGTCACTTAATACCGGTAATAAGTCACTATTATCGGTTATAAGTCATTTATTACCGGTAATAACTCACTTATGTCCGACCGTGTGAACACGACTTTTGATTCAATGCAGAGGTATACCGCGTGAACGTACTAGTGCAGCGTGATATATTCAAAAATTGTTTTAACCTATTGCTATGGTAGTTAATCCGAATATTACGTCACATTGACAGCGAATAATATTTATTATGTATTGTTTTCAGAATTGGGCAATGTGACGTTAGTCTTTGCAATGATCGGGAAATTCTGTATATCAGGATCTTATGCAGTTGTATACCTATTTGCTACCGAGTTGTTTCCCACTTCGATAAGGTAAAGAAATGGAGACTATATTAAGGTGGTACTACACCCCCTGATAAATTTTGTGACAACTTTTGCATTTTTCTCAAAAAATAACTACACACTGGTAACAAAAGTTATGTATATTAAAGGGGCAAGGAATACAATAATTACTTCACTGATATTTCAGTGATTCAAGACAAGTGGTTCATTATAAATGTTAAGAAATGAGGTACATTCCAGCGGTACCTCTTTCACTGAAATTCCAGTGTAGTAACTGGATTCCTTGCCCCTATAATATACATAACTTTTGTTACCAGTGTGTTATATTTTTTGAGAAAAATGCAAAAATAGTCACAAATTTATCAAGGGGTGTAGTACCACCTTAATAGCATGATTAGCTATCTCAACAGCAACATGTGCTCCAAAGTGTAGCCTACGTGAAAAAAGAAATAGTAGAGAGTTTGCGATTCCCATACGCGTGATTGTACGCCCGTCTATGGCACGTATTTTGTATAATGAAAGTGAGAAACTTGGGTTTTCTGCGATAAACGAGGTTTTCGATCGATAAACCTGGTTTCTCGGTTCAAAAAGCAAAGTTTTTGAAATCACCATTTAATATCGAATTTGATAAAGGTTTTTCGATTTGAAAAAACAGTTTATTGATTCGAGAAGCAAGGTTTTTCTGAGAAACTTGGGTTTTCGATTGAGAATGATGATACCCAACGCACCGCAGGGTTTATTGTTCTATTGTGTCCGATTTGAGCGCTGACATATTGGAAAACGTTGCCAAGTGTTTGCCATTCTCAATGATTATGTATACTTTTATACTTTAGACCAACAATTTAGCAGTTCTGAAGCCCAAACGTTTTGCATAACTCTAGGGTTAAGACCAACCTTAAATCTTCATTCGTCGTTAAATAAACCGGTCCTTTTCTAGACATTTATTGTTTGGAATTCCATAAAAAAATATTGAAGGAATTTGTAATTTTTCTATTGGAGGAGGTTTTTTTCCGGAAGCTTCTGGAATAGCCTGCATGTAAAACGAGATTTTCAAATAACCCCGTTTTTCGTTTCTTTTTGAAGGAATGTCGGTATTGGAATGGGCTCATTCTCCGGTTCTATATGCAGTATTTTATCTCCATATATCTTATTATTAGCCGATATCGTCTCCCAAGAACTACCCTTCATTATATTTGGAAGCTTTTCTTTCGTTGCTGGAATTCTATTGTTATTACTACCTGAAACACTGGGAAGAAAACTACCGGAAACTCTGGAAGAAGGAGAACTTGTAGGAAAGTAAGTTAATATCAAAGGAGCGAGAGAGTAAGGTACTACTCTTCTCCTATATTCCTATACTTCGGGTGCGTCAGTCCGAAAATGAAAAACACTAAAACACTACCCTAGTCCGAAAATAATGTGCGCTAGTCCGAAAATGAAAACCAATGCAACAGTACGACATTGCGCTAATCCGAAATGTTATGAAAAACACGCCGCTAATTACAATTCTGAAAACCACCCCGCTGGTCCGAATCTGAAAAACACTTGGTCTGGCACTGCGGCGCTAGTCCAAGCTGAAAAACATTACACTAGTCCGATTCTAAAAAAAAAACCACTGCGCTACATCATGGCTACATATAGTCCTAATTTGAAAAGCACTGCGCTAGTTCGAATCAATATTGTTGTGCGGAGTGATCAGAATCAAACCTGTGGTGGAGGAACCTATACGTACGTAAGTTACTCGTTATGAGAGATTGCGATTTCCAAACGTAGCATCGAACGTACGTGGAATCTATTCAAAATACCGTCACAGGAGAGTGGTTTTGAATAGATTCCACGTACGTTCGATACGTACGATTGGAAATCGCAATCTCTCTAATATACCCGGATAATATGGGTTTCTCGTATGTTCATTAGAGTCTAATATAATCAATTGGTAATATTTTGGGCGGTCGCGGTAATGGGCATGTGTCGGTATTCATGCTTACTGCTTAACTTCGAAGGACGTTCCGGTAAGGACGGAGCGCGCTCATGGTTTATTTACCCAATTTTTAATTGCTCCATGCCAATATATTTCATCCAATCTGTACTTTTGTGTTCTTTACAGAGGCTTGTCACTTTGGCAGCGGATAAAAGGAGACACGCAAGATGAATATGACCAGAAGTTCGCCAAACTTACAGAAAATATACAAGTTATGGAAACAGACAATGAACTTAAACCCTTGAAACAAGCTAGATCTTCGACATATATGTCACTTTTTGAAACAGATTAGCACCTGGTTCTGTGCCATCTGATATCCTACGAGACAAGTCAACAGAGGGCGGTGCAGTCAGCGAAGTGAGCTAATACTAGACTCTTGATTTAGAATATATTGTATGACTAATTTTATTTTTAGGCGGGAACTGCAGCTGCTGCATTATGACGTGGCGCCAAAATTTGACAAAAGGTGATAAATGCATGCATGTATAGGCGATGCGACAGATGTAAAAAACTTTTGATTTATGAATGAAGTGACGGCATTCTGTGGTGTTGAAATGCAATTATCTCCGAATTGGGATTTATTCAGACAAGCAAACTTACATACCTATAAAATTTATTTTAAGACAAAATGTACAGATGTAAAGAAATTGAAGAATATTAATGATAGGTTTAATGAACGCGTATTACTTGTTGGGAGGTAAATTAGACAAAATAATGCACGCGCGCTGATGTTGATGCGTCTAATGCACGATACGCCCGAATCAATTTAAAAGTACTTCCATTTTTAGTGGACATACCTACCACATGCCTACTAAAAGGACAGCGTTATAAGCTAAAAGGACAGCGTTATAAGCTAAAAGGACAGCGTTATAAGCTAAAAAGACAGCGTTATAAGCTAAAAGGACAGCCTTATAAGCTAAAAGGACAGCGTTATAAGCTAAAAGGACAGCGTTATAAGCTAAAAAGACAGCGTTATAAGCTAAAAGGACAGTTATAAGCTAAAAGGACAGCCTTATAAGCTAAAAGGACAGCGTTATAAGCTAAAACGACAGCGTTATAAGCTAAAAGGACAGCGTTATAAGCTAAAAAGACAGCGTTATAAGCTAAAAGGACAGCGTTATAAGCTAAAGGGACAGCGTTATAAGCTAAAAAGACAGCGTTATAAGCTAAAAGGACAGCCTTATAAGCTAAAAGGACAGCGTTATAAGCAAATTTTCCCTCACAAGTACATAGGTCTAACAGTTTAGTATTTGCTGAAAGATCAAGTGATCAAGTATGATTTAAAGTCATTTCTTTTGGATAAATCAATTGGATCACTTTTTAAAGAAGCATCAAACATGCAGTTGGTCTTTGGTTCAAATCCATTATGGTTGATTAGCAAGAAGGTCTTGCTAGTAAATGTAAAGAGACTGCTTATGGCAATCCAACATTGTTTTGTACATGAATTTTCAGACATTATTACCTGTGAGAGAAAGTCCGACTTAAAAGTAATACCTTTGACGGTTTCAAAAAGTGATGAAATGCGTACATGTACACATGCAGGACAATTATGATTAGGTTGTTGACAAATTATCTTTTCTTTTTATCCATTAAGCCAGGTCCCCATTTTGTGAAGTATTACTCGAAACTTACACGAGATTCATCAATCAGTTATTCTGGTGAAAGATGGAATTCACCATAATCATGATAATTAATGACCAATGGATCCCAAAGTTTCACGGTGAAAGACTCGCTGGATACACGAACAGAAATAGACGGATAACATAATATAACTTCACAATAATCTTTAATTCCGCATCATCAAATCAACAAAGTATCACAACATAGATTACGGATTGAGTACGCTTGCGGTCTGTCTCCATCAATAGCTGGTCGCCAAATACAAGGATTCGTATTTAGCCATAATCGAGGAGAGAAAGACCCCGGAGCGATATATTTAAATAGCCTAATTGAATAATAGAAAGAAAATACATAGCGCCATAACAGAAGTCACCTTACAAGAAGAGTCTCTATGGTTAGATTGATCAAATGTCATTTTTTACTTTAACAGTTTATGAATTTCTCCAACGTTTCGTATTCAACTGCTTCCTCAAATGCTGCATAGTCCTGTAGATAGACAAAATGAAAATACTCCATTTACATTATATGACCATTTGTGAAGTGGGGTTCCTTTGCATTTCGTCAGTATTAGGATTGAGCATCATTTTACATTGAAACACACATAATTTACAAACTATAGAAATAATGGCAACTAAATTTCATTTGGGGCAAATCTTAAAGCAGGTGCAAATCCATATGCATGAAAGTTATCAAAAAATTGTAACATTAAAACCATTGATTGGTGCAAAGTAGGGGCAATTGACCACCTAAAGACCTAATTTTTTCTGGTGTTTGGGGAAAAAATCCATATCTTCAATACGAAAGGTCAAAATTTTCAATTGATCGTCGGCTTTTCATCCCACCTACATACACTTTAAGTATCAATCATCAGATTTATAAAGTTTACTTCGAGTTATACTGTTAAATATCAAAAATATCAATTTTTAATCATTTGCCATAAAATGTGTATTACATTGCGAATTTCAAAGAATCAAAATTATTGATATCAGAAGGACATTTTTCGTATTCAGAATGCAATTCGATATGTCTGATGTGCTCCAATGTCCCGCAATAAATACTGTCCAAACGTTCATACCCCATCCCTTAAAGAGCGCTTACAAAAATAATATGTCGCATGATGACGCAATTGCATCACATGAAATAACTTTGCATCAGTTATATGTCAGGCATTGTGAAAAATCTAAACATTTCGCTTTGGACCTCGGAATATCCCGAGGGGCGTAGATTTTTCACAATGCCCTCCAAATAACTGATGCACAGTTATTTACCTCTAAATAAACAATTTATAATTATGAAAACAATGAAAACCCATTTTGAAAATGTCAAAATTGTATTGTAAAATATTTTTTGCATACATTTTTTCACCCAAATAATTATTTTGTTATCACTTGAATAACATTATAATAACATTTTGCAGTTAAGTTTTCAAAAAATGTTTTTGAATGTTATGAAAACGTTTTGTACCCTTTATAACCTGACATTTAGACGTTTTCTGGCAACCATTTCTAACCTTTTGTGAATAAGGTAAAAATGTTTTGTGTTTGCTGGGATGGTATACCGCACCTCCAATTGAATCGCAGTATCGCACATTGACTCCACTCTCTTTCACCTTATAAGGCATCTCTAGGTTCCCTGACTCTGGTTCCCTGACTTACCCCACAATATCTGTCATCATTTGCGAACTGAGGTGGCAATGCTTTGGGATTACCCGCAATCTCTCTCATCTTTGCTTTGAAGTCGTCACTCTGTGATATATCAATCGTTTGATAAGGAATCTTTTTGCTATCTAAGACCAATTCAATCTTCTGCTGTTGTTTCCTGACCTGATTAATAAAAGTATGAATTAATTGATTTACAAAAAGTATGATTTAGAAGGAACTATTTAGCCATGCTGATTTAATATTTTAGTCGGCTTGTTCACTCTTCAATCCTACTTCCAGGGACAACCGCATGTTGTTCACATGAAATTTGTGCACTATTTTAGCACCCATCAATGTGAATTGTACATTTTCGTATTATTTTAGCCACAAATCAAGGTGTAATACGAATATTGCCCCTGTATTTTTACAGAAAGCCTACTTAGACATGTTAGACCAAAGAAGTATTTGCCGAAACGTGGGGGGTATTGTGTACCCCCATCCGAAAATGTGGAGGGACATGTTACCCCTGACCCCCCCCCCCCTCCTTACCCCGGCCCAGGGATTGGTACCCATGTCGCCGATGCGGTATGGAAACTGACGGAGGAAGCCTGGACACGGTTGTTTGATGGGGTCATTTACTACTTTTTCAAACAAAACATCATGTATAACCAAATTTTAGGCTTAAACAGCTAAAAGTGATATCGTACTAATGTATACAGGTGCTTTTGAGTCGTTCTCAACTTTAATTTCCCCTCTTTTACAAAATTATTCACTTTTATAGTATTTTTTAAAGCTTTTTCGGATATAAAATGTATCTAATAATGCCACAATTGGTGGCGCTATTTAGTTACTGGAATTTACCCTTTCAAGCTTTTAATACATATAATTCCTTTTATTGTTTGATAAAATATGTTTATAACATTTCCTTGTTGCTTGTTTCACCTATTCCAGCTGTTTTAATGGCGGTATTAATCACCTAACCCATACAAATAAAGAAATATGATTTAAGATAAATAGCGCCATCTATAGTTTGCATTTAGTTAATAATGAAGCCAATTCTATATACATCAAACAGCCGTGTGGAGGAGGTTGACTTTTATCGCGCATGAGAAGATTATGGACCGGGTGGTGGTTACGTGGAAGCCCGGTGTGGAAGGGGAGCATTGGGCTGCCTTAGATTAGCCTACTTCAAGTGACAAGATTTCAGGTTCGTCAGAGGCGACGAAGTTGCAAAATATATGCTGTTTATGCTAGCATCAATTTTTCAAATTTGGACGTATTCAATTGTCCGTTTGAATCATAACGAGCTTCAAGTACATCTTTGGGGGCATTTTCCTTTCATAATCATGCAGGGGCGTAGCAAGAGCATCAGGGCCCATGGACATGGAGCAGTGCGCCCTTTTTACATCTCCTTTATCATCCCTATTTGATTTTTGCTTTTGCTCGGGGCCCTGAACCCTCGGTGCATGCTCATTGACTTCGTCCAGACGTCCACCCGGTCAACCGCTTGCTACGCCCCTGTCATTATGATTCCTTTATTCTTGAATTTGAAGTCGGCGTATCTCTCGTTGATAGTCGGTTGATCCTATTACTCAAGCAGCGCTGCAAGTTTTTCTTGATTTAAGGTTGGTTCTGCAATGGGCCATTGCATTTAAAATCCACACTCCCCCTGTGGAAGATTTTGGAAATATCTACCACAGGGGGAGTATAGATGTCAAATGGAATGACCACATTAGAAACTCACCCTCACTCTGTGGAAGATTCAAGTTGAATCTTTCTCAGAAGGTGTATGAAATTCAAATGGAGCTGCCTAAAGGTGTTCATTCCATTTGAAATTCATACTCCCCCTGTGGCAGATATTTCCAAAATCTTCCACAGGGGTAGTGTGTATTTTAAATGGAATAGCCCAATATGCTTGTTATCGTTCCTGGGTCTTAAAATCTCTGGAAAAGAAAAAGCGATGACATTCAAGTTGTCTGTATAAAACGTCCAAGGAGGGAGAGTTGTCTTTAGTTTAAAAATCAACATGGCATCTACGGACATGACGGAGGTAAGTCATAATAAATGCCACCCATATGCCTACTAATGGCGATACTTGTGGTGGGAAAAAGAAAGCGATCGAATTCATTACCACTCTCCCTCTCTTCTATAAAGTTCTATGTCCCTCTTGCTTTCACCTCTCTCTTTCACGTTGGTCGGGGAGAGGGAATTCCAGATGCTGAATCTACATCAAATAATAATATTGTGCGAAAAAAGTTCTTATCAGAGCACCATTTTGGTGTTTACATCGAGTTCTATCTATAGACAGCGTGACCGTTGCGCGATGCAGGCGTTATAACCTCCATTTGTGGTAATAAAAGACAGTTTTTCTTTTTAAAAAAAACCCGTTGCTATTTTTTTATAAAAATTTTCCCAGTTTGCAATATGAACATGCAGAGATAGTTGCCTTATATGCTCTTTTCCAAAAACAAAATAAAACGTCCTTCAATGATAAATGCAACCTAATTATAGATGAGTTTACCAAAGGTAAGAGACCGGTATATCTTTATGCTTGAGTGAACCCCATGCAACCACTATACTGTTCAATAGTCTTATTGTGATGTGGCGGGAGTTTTAAAAACACGAGCCCTGAACAAAATATGATGCGCGCGCAAACTAAACTGCCAGGCAAAAAAACATGGAAATTGTGATGATGCGTGCGCATACTGCCCGGCATTGACGTCAGAAGTCAACTCATCTATAGAAGCTCAAAAACCTCACTGTCGGAGCCCAACTGTAAATTCGGATTATATTTGGATGTACTTTACATTTAACAACGTCAGGTGGTGAATCTACATTAATTATATCTATCCAAGAATAAAATAGACAACAATAAAGATAGGCAAGCAAAATAGTACAAAATTGTATTGTAAAATATTTTTTGCATACATTTTTTCACCCAAATAATTATTTTGTTATCACTTGAATAACATTATAACAATATTTTGCAGTTAAGTTTTCAAAAAATGTTTTTGAATGTTATGAAAACGTTTTGTACCCTTTATAGCCTGACATTTAGACGTTTTCTGGCAACCTTTTCTAACCTTTTGCGAATAAGGTAAAAAATATTTTGTAAGGTAAAAAATATCCAAGAATAAAATAGACAACAATAAAGATAGGCAAGCAAAATAGTACATGATGCCCATATTAATTATAGCTATCCAAGAACCAAATAGATAACAATATAGATATGCGAACATATTATGATTTAGTACATTTACAAATGTACAAATGGGTAAATAGTTTTCCCATAATAAATTATGTTTATTTGTATAATTCCCGTCGATCATGCCACTGTTTTTCCAAGGTTTCCCTTTGTTGTGGTTTTAATTGTACATGTACATTGTATTACTGTACACATACGAATACTGCTTACTAATAACATTGGGATGTGGAAGTACAGTAAGCCCCTAGTCAGTATGCTTCGACTATATTTATAAATACGTACTTATAAATACCCACGTGACCACCTCCACGCTGCCATAACAGCTTGTAGACAGTAAGTCTTGAAGTGACCTTCTACATAGCGGGTGGTCTTCCTGTACATTTGAACATTACATTATTTTAACACCAATTCAGCTCACATGTCCGCACTGTATAGTCGTGCGGAAGACTCTTTTCAAGCTCATTCTGTAAAGAAATGTCTTTGAGCACGAGAAATAGGGAAATAACAAAAAGCAAGCCTCTGAATCTCTGTGTGAAAGTTATGGAGCGTAAACTCTCTCATTTGCATAACAAGGAACCACTTTCATAAGAGTCAACACCCTTAATATCAGTTAAGTTGATCGCCGGTTTGTCATGGAATGCAAAGGCGGTAAACAACGCGAGACTGTGCAGCAAATTTTCTATTGTTCAACCTTGTGATTATATTGTAAACGTTTCCGTCGATAAGTTTTTTTTCCGTCGGCAAATACTTTCAAAATGTTGTTTTTGGTAACATGTTACAAATTCGGAATCCCCACATGTGTAATAATTTTGCTATTCAATTAATACTTAAATTTGATGATATTTATCTAAAGAGTTCCTATCCTTTTCAATGGAATGAGGATATGGTCACGCTTGGTCTTGGTATGTCGTACCCATGGGTTACGTGCGTATTTATAAATATGTATTTATACTAGTCGAAGGTAGCTGGTAGTACATTTTTCCTTCAGACAAATGGTAAACAAAAACAAAAAACATCTTTTGCAGTATAAAACTAGGTGCATGTGAATTCTTACCAATCGTGTGCGTATACTCGTCTGCCAAAGGAAATTAATTTTTGGACTTTAAAGGCTATTAAAATTTTAATTATAACTTGTATTATATTGCGAATTTACCAAATTCAGAATAAATTGCTGTTTAGGGATATTTCTCGTATGCTGCAAGAACCTTTGTGTGCATATGTATCCCCACCCGTTCCAAACACGCCACATGTTTCCTAACAATCTGTAATTGAAGCACTTTCCGGTAATCATTAACGACTGAACCTGGGTTGTACTAATCACACAATTTTCAGACTTTTGTTTTCTGTAACAAAATATGCATTTGTATCAAATCATTTATTGGAAACGTTATTGTGGAATATACGCCTCATTATACAGTATATCAACTGAAAAGATTTTAATTTTTTATAAACAGTACAAACATGTAGGGTAATATCAATTTAAAGTACACCCTTGAAGAATTTGTTTTCCCTGTGAAAAGTAAGTTGGAATAGATCCTGATCTGTATGATCTATTAATAATTATTAATAATTATCAATAAATAGTAACGGAAGACACATTCGTCCACGCCCGAATTTGAGATTTCTTGATATTTATCAACACTAAGATGTATTCTTTCACTTGAAACTGATGAAATACAACTTGCTAATATTTATTCGTATTTTTGCTTGAGTTTATTTCACTCTTTTCAACTCTTTAAAAAGTCACATGGCTCAAGACAGCTCAGTAAATTGGCGGGAAATAATGAATCAGAAATGCGAGACTGCGAAATATTGTGATTACACACGCGCGATATGCGTTGCGTGACAAGGCGCAACTCTGTCGTTTAGAGCATAGACATATCAACCTAGACCTATAACTGCCCATCCCTGACCATGGCAGTAGGTGAAGCCTCGTATCCAAGGTGATTTTGGTCGAGTGGTCGGACGCGGAGAAATAAGCGTTCATGTCTGGAGAGAAAAACGCGCTCGTTTGCGTGATTGTTGCGCCATTATCGCTCGCGTCAAATGCAACATGTTCCATACACGCGAACAAATCTGCTTGCTTGCGTCCGGGTTGGCGTCTTTGTCAAAGTCGTTGCTAAGCAGTGTCGGCTTCACTACGCGAACCAAAGTTCTAGGTCTAGGTACTTGTTTGTCTGGGGTTTAGAGTACATCAAAGTCTAGGGAAGGTTTTTTCAAAACATTTGTTTGAACAAAAATATACTCCATTATGTGCAATTTTGACCTTAATAGAGTGACAGAGTTGCTTTTTTCACATATTTTTTTTTCAATATTTCGAAAAAGAGACGAATTTAAAAGATAAATAAAAAACCTTACCTAAGTTCATGTCTCTTCTTCATTAAAAGCTAACTGATTTTTTTTACTCTGAATGGATTTTAAGTATTGGGGTAAAAAAGTGAATTTTTGTGATTTTTTCAAAAAGTCGAGATTTTTGAAAAAATCTGACGTCACCATGGGATTCCTTGACTCACTCCCTTTCCAAAATTGTATAGTTTTATATATTTTGGACATACAATTCAGAAATAATGATGCCCGAAAAGGTCCATGTTCTCTCCCATTAATCTGGCCTTAAAGAAAATTACGGTGTGCTAAATCTTCTGCAATTATCATGATGCAGTAGCACTTTTTATTGTTATTCGTTTACATTTGTTTTGCCTGATAATCATACAAATTTTGTAATTGATTCATCAGCGCTCTGTTTGATTTACGATACTACGGTGTGGCTGTGCTAAATCTTCTGCAATATCATGATGCACTTTTTATTGTTATTCGTTTACATCTGTTTTACCTGATAATCATACAAATGTTTAAACATGTTGTGATTGATTCATAATTTTAAATGCTGTTCATGAGCGCACATGATCGAGCACATTTTATATACCTCATATATACATTCCTGTCATCTGATTGGTTGAAAGTGCAGTCATTGAATTAACTATGCCCGCAAAATGAACTATGGACCGGTCCATGGAAATGAACTATGGACCGGTTACGTGCGTCACAATCAAACTGCGTAAAATGATATTACGCACGCGTTAATGTTTTCACGCGTTATAATTACGCAGAAATCGCAGATTGTAATCTGTGTGCCGTTCGCATTGAAACTATTAATTTCTCTTCCCAAAATCGATGCTTTTAACCAAACAGATGACAAGAATCTTAAGATTTGGTATATAAAAAAAATATTGACTTACGCCTCGGGGCATAGTCATGGTTTTGAGATCACCGCGGGCCTATAATTTTAACCATGCCCCGAATAAAAAGCAGTCAATATTTGTATAATATATTATATAGTCCACAACTTATAAGTTCTCTCTAATACTTTTTAGAATAAGTCAAAATATTTTACAAAATGTAAAATGTAAACATCTGTATAGCCCTATTTGTTTTACACATATGGACCAATTTATAGCGTCGCACATCATTGGTTAATTGTGTAAGAAAAGAGGCCGTTTTAAAAGTTGCACCTGAGTCCATAGCAGTCAGGTTTTCTTTAACAAACACATGAGTAGACTCCTATGAACTCAGATGCAACTTTTAAGACAGTTTAAAACGGTCTCTTTTTTACAAAATGAACCATTGTGACTGAACGCAATGACGTGTGACGCTATAATTTGGTCCATATGTGTAAAACAAATACGGCTACCCATATCTTTTTACAGGTTTGCATTTTGTCAAATATTTTTCGATTTATTTTAAAAAGTATTTAGGGGGAACTTATAAGTTGTGGACCCTATACATTGTGATCTCAGTTTTGTCGGAAATGCGAAAGCAGTGTAAACAATTGTTTCGTCAGTTCAATAGGAAGTTGTCGATCACATTTAGATTTTTGGTGTAAGTTAACGACAAAGACATTTTCCGATTAGTTTTACAACTATAAAATGTGTCAAACATTTGTTCCAATCTACCAAAAATTTAAACGAAAATCGGAGAAACTTGTCAAAAACTATTTTTTACGTAAATAGTGTATATCTTGTGACACTTACCGGTCATATTTTGTAAAAATTATTACAATTTATTAAACTTTGGCCGATTGTCTGTAATATGCAACAAACCGCACGCTTCTACGCCTTTTACTGTCCTGTAATAACCAAAAATCAAATTTCACTTTTTATACCAAAAATAAAATTTGATGCAAATTCCGTCAAAAGTCATATATGTACCCATGCAAAATTTTCTAGAAATGAGTGTTTTCTTTTTTTAAAAGTGAAATGTTGATGTTGTGCGACCGTTGCCGGTGCATTTTTCAACTTCGTACCCGCTTAGCTATTTTAATACACAAATCACAAGGTACATAAAACAAACTTAACTATCGCTACACCTACCTCCAGATTGCCAGGCACAGAAGTGTAGTAATATTTCACGCTTCCCATGCTAGGGATCACAAAAAGAGACAGAAAAACAAATGAGTGGATCAGAAGCATGACACAGGTTACCGATGTCATCCAGACTGTGAAACAAAAGAAGTGGTCTTGGGCTAGTCACCAACAAATCTAAGATTGTAGGAATGTAATGAGACTGTTGCTTGACTCGTTCGCACAAATTGTTTCAAATTCGTGTATGTAAGTCTACGCTTAGTGAAATCTACAGCAGATCGCGAAATAGGAAGGTCCTTACATACATCTATTTTGTCTCGTACATGTAAAAATAAACATTTTGGGGCGCCGCTACGGCGGGTCCCTTATTTGGCTTGACTTTGCGAAATGCGTCTAATTTCGGTCTTGCTAGATTTACTTCGCAACTGTTTTGCTTAAAAGTATGCCCAGCTTAGAAATAAAAACACAACTTGCTTGGTTTTGATTTTATTATTCTTTACTAATATGCACGGGATGAAATCTTATGCGTCTAGGCCCGTTATCCTTTGTTTAAAATACAAAATTAATGGACTCATAAAAACACCAACGCTTTTCAGAGATGGCCCATTACGATCGCAGAGTATGATCCAGGTGAAGAGTGGCATGATTTGATGCGGCAAAAATTATGAGAGGTCAAGAGGTCAAGCTCGCGAGAGGTTTAGAGTGGTCACGTCGTCCGCAACTTTTTAGCTTATTTTAACTCTATTTGGTTGCTTTCACTTTTTTTATCGCACGATGGTTTGTTCTCGTAAACTTTGTGAACTGCACCGTACCAATAATTTTGGATTTTGGTGTTTTTTATGACTTTTAATCTTAACTTGAAAATTCAACCTGCATCCATCTACCCGGAGGCCATTTTGCATCATTGTCTACTACGCAATTACAAATCATCTTTGTGCGCCATCTTGAATTTTTCTCCCACCACCAACTTTTTGCCACGGATTTGCGGTCAACGTTTACGTTTTCGTGATCTACCATCATCAGTGAATCGTTATATTATGGGACTAAAGCCTTTTACCATCATCAGTGTTATTTGTTTCAATACTGTATTTTTGAGGATTTCATCATATAAGGTAGGATCGAACTTATACTATTCAGCCTTGGGAACCAGGCCTATAATTGTTGCTCATTTTAGTCATTAAGACCCCCCTAATTCTAGTACGCATAAAGGTGCTAATATTGACACATTCAAATTGTTTAGACCATCACTTGTTGGTGATAACGTAATTTCATGCAGTCTTCAAAATAATTTGTCTGTGCAAATTTTCTGTGCTTACATCATGCAGTTATTGTTAACTACATGCATGCACACAACACAGGGGCACTCACATAGGTAATAGACCCGTACTAGTAGCGATGTGCTGTGTGTATAGGAGATGAACTAGTTAGCGTCATAAATCAAAAAGTATAAAAGCTCTGATTTTAGTATTTGCTCTATGTTTCAATTACTTATTCTTTTCAAAATATCTGAATTTTTAATCCGGTACAAGCTTTAATAACGGGGAAGCATGCATTTGTATGAGAAAGGAAATCTACCATCTTATCCAAACTCCCGTGTTAATCCAATGCACATTTTACTTCACCGGGCCGCCCTGACGTGGTCGCGTTTGGAAGAGGAGTGCCACCAAACCGTAATAGGTACAAATTTAGTACTTTCTGTCAATCAAGTATGGTTTATTTTCTACATGTCAATCTTTAAATTATTAGCATAGTCCTTATAATAACGATGGAGCGCCTTGATAAATAAATGATAGCAAACCAGTGAAAAATCCCCAAAACTCAGTCAGTGGAGCTCCACCCGTACATGTCAACAGCGTCATTATCGATTGGATTAGTCGACCGTAGCGGACAATTCGATCGCTCATTGGATTAATATTATCACGTGGTAAGAAATGTGCATTGGACAATCGATTACTATAATGGTTTAGTACTGCATATTTCGGTTTAATCTTCACTAAGCGGGTTTATGGCTGAAAAGGTCACGGTTAATTTGCCGTGGACAAAACTGCAATATGATGCGACTCATACTCAAAATCTAGCCATCAGAGGCTTTACATATTACTCAAAAACTTCCACAAAATATAACTCATTTCCGAGGGTTGCTTTTACTCATGTTATCAGGGGATGTACATGTACACCCACATCCAGGGCCATCCCAGCGTACCAAGAACAAAGTTTAAAAAAAAACCCTATTGCTGCCTGCTCTATGTGCAGGGGCGTAGCAAGAGCATCAGGGGCCCATGGACAAGGAGCAGCAAGGGCCCTTTTAACCAGGGCGGGAATTACCTTATGGTGGCCCTGGGCGAGGCCAAAATTTGGAGGTCCGAACTCATGTGCCGAGGGCATGTGCACTCAAGTCAGTGGCCAGGTTTTGATTTACGTATAAAATAGAGGGGCTGACATATTTTGTTCCGATATTACTAGACATTTGCGCGCAAAGCACGCGAAAAAAAGACTATTTTGCCACAGATCAACATGAATTTTGCTATTTGAATGCGCGCGAAGCACGGAAAAGTTTACAATTTTGCAAAAAAAACCATGCTGTTATTGAGGTTAAAAGAAAGATCCATAAGGCATTTTGGGGGCCCTGGACCTGAGCCCATCTGGCCCAATGGTAAATCCGGCCCTGCTCTCCATTATCAGCCCTAATTTAATTTTCGCTTGTGTGTTCGAGGCCCTGAACCCTCGGAGCCCATGGACTTCGTCCACCCTGTCCCCCGCTTGCTACGCCCCTGATTGGCATCTGCCATGAATTGAAGAATATGACGAAGGAAAGAAGACCAGATATGGGAGGGGAAGATGGAGTTAGAAATGGAAAAGAAAGAAGAAAATGCCAACAGAACATGAGGAAACCAAACGAAAGGGAAGCCCGAAGAGGAAAGGGGAAGGGAAACTCCAGAAAGGGACGAGGAGAAGAATACTGAAGACAAATGAAGAAGTACAAATTTAGAGGGAAGTATATGTAATTTAAGTGAATTAACTTCTCATCTTTTTATACATGGTAGGCTGCTTTTGATTGACATTATTTTAATTGCAGGTTTTGTTTTTCCCAATTCATCATAACAATACAGTCAAATTTTGTCATATTACGGCTCTAATTTCTTGATAATGAAAATCAATCTCTTTATGCCTATATTAGTAGCCATTTGTTACATCTCATCAAGCTTAAATAACCAGGTCATCACGCTCATGGTGCCCGTGTTTATTAGATATTGAGATATTGGAGCTCCAAAATGACAACAGATGTGTTTTAATGATGAATGGGAAGTAATGCCTCCTAAACCAACCTGTTCACGGTTTAATCCATGATTTACGATCTTATAATATGAAATTGGTTAATCAAACCTGATTTTTTTTGGCATAATGTGACCCGCCCACCACGAAACGCTCGTAAAGTCGGCCCCTGGTCAATTTTGAGTTATGGTTTGTGGAACTTGGTTCCGTCAGCAAAAGGATACCTTATTTTGGTGCTGCATAATGTCTCTTTTCCACATTGCTGGTAATAAATATCAAACTGTCATAATTGGCAGTCACTTCAAATCATCCACAAGTTAACGAGATTCAGGAATGTCCTCTCATTGTTAATTGTTAGTTAACCCACCACACCTGGAGCAGGATTTAGCCAAAGCAAACAAAGACTAAGCTATTATCCTCTTCAACAATAGGATTAATGATTGGTTTAAAAGGTGTTTGGCTGGCGCTACGAAAATGACAAACATTAGCTCAGAATAGAATTTGCCGACTTTACGAGCAGTTTGTGGTTGACGGTCACATATTGTTATGTTTACACATGTCCCAACTTACACCTGAATGGAAAAAGCCAAATCTGTTGTGTTTGTAGGTCAACAGAACAATTTTGACATAAAGTCATACCTATGACTTTTAAGTCCCCAAAATTAGCAATTAGAGAATGAATTTGGAGAAAACCTTCTGATAATTACAAACACTCGCTGAGCAGCAAGACCTTCCCTCTAAGCTTTTAATCCGATAAGCTGATTATCTATTTGTTTTCATGAATTGGAAGACATTCTTTGATGTATTACTGAGCTCAATCATCTGAAATTACTGGAGCGTGAGCCACCCTAATTTATTTCCTAATGGCAGTGGGGTTTCTTTCACTTAACCTTGTTATTTGAGCTTAAATGAAGAAAAACCCTTACATTTTGGGTAAAGAAAAACAAAATTAAAAATTTGACGGAAATCGTACGTTATGGCTTTAATATCATGACGATATTATAACGAACTAATAATTAGAACTATCGTTTAATATAACACGCGACATCATTATTTTTGGCGTAAAACAACTCGGCTTCGCATCGTTGTTTTACTTAAAATAATGATGTATTATATGAGACGATAGATGCACTCCAGCGGCTAAAAACAAGACCTTTATTCTCTAATTCTAGACAAATGTCTACGCCTATACACCAATCCGAGAAGCGTTTACTGTATTTGGCCCTCTATTGACGGCAACACAGATGTACCAGAGCGGGAGATTTAATTCGTAATTCAATACTCATGATTGTGTATTGAATATCACTGTTGTGTACAATTCCGGGTACAATTCTGTATAGCACACAATAAATAATGGATGGAACCCCCGACCTCGGGACACCGCAGTTTTACATCGGGGACACCGCAGTAATGGCGAAGTCGGATAGGTGTATAACTGGCATACAGAATTGGGATCAAAGGTCATTAAGGGGGTTAAATCTTACAATTGCATTATCTGGACATCTGTAAGGGGTATGGGGCTCAAACTCGGTGACAACAAATCTCATGGCCAGGGGAACATTTTGCAGGGGTCATGTCAAAGGTCATGCAGAGGTCAAATTTTAGAAATGCATTTCCTGGACATCTGTAAGGGGTACGGGGCTCAAACTTGGTGACAACAAACTTAATGATCCTTGCCGGACTTAAAATACTGCAGGCTGGCCCACGTGCTTTTCAATACGTTACTGCAAAACTCAGTGTGATTTCAGACAGACGTTTTTGGTTCATTTGTGCATTACTCTAACACCGTAGTCACGTTTGTGTGATTTTCATGCCGGGAGCCAAATACCATTATCTGATCATAGTGAAGATTGATATTTTTCACAGGACAATGAGGAGCTGAATACGAACACACAGACAAATACGGCGCCATAACGCAAGGTCACGTGAGGATTCACTTGTATTTGTGACTTCAAATACTCACTTGTATTTCATATCTTAAAGGTCCGTAACCCGATCGATAGCATCATCCCCTCGATTTTTTTCATTGTTGATGAGGTTTTGGTATCACATAATAGATACTATTTTTCTCATTACTATCCTGAAATTTGACGCTCCAAGTCGATGTATTTCCGGAGAAATCATGAAACACAGCGGTTTTTACAGGTTACCAGTTGTTCGCATTTTACACGACACGGGAGTTTTGGGTAGTCATAGAATGAAATCGGAATAGATTCGGAAAACTTCACCCCAATACCAATTCGTCCGCAAAAATACATCAAATAGGCCCCCTAATGTCAAACTATAGATGGCGCTATAATGATATAAAACAAAAAAAACAAAAAATAAAGAAATACATGAGAGGCGAAATAAATCAGGAAACATGACCTATATTGTCAAGCATGATACGAGGAATATGAAAAAAATTATGAGAGCACCTCCCCCCATTAAAAAATTAGTTAAAAAATAAAACAAAGAAAAATCATAAATATGTGAAAATGTGCATCATATAGCTAAAAATAAAGAAATAATTAAGCGAAGTAAATACAGCATGAGCTATCTTGTCAAGAATGATAATGAGCGCAGTGATATGTAATGTTTTTAAGATTAATCAGTATGAATAGAGGGTATAAAAGTGTACAGGGGCGAGCCGGTTTTCAGTGCCAAGGCGAACACTTCCTGTTTCCACCGGGACATGCGCTCGGCCGTTGTTTCGGGATGCCTGACCAGAATGCAATTCACGCGTACCAGTGTATTGGCTTGCTAATATGCTAATTATTCACATTTATGCTGAAATTGTTTTTCACACAGATTGATAAAGGGGACAATATTTGACATTGTATGTAAGTTTGAAGAGAATCCATATCCTAAACCGATGGGGTTACCCCCCTTTAAACATGTCATGCATTTCCTTCGTATTGACAGTAGTTCCTAGTTTCGACATTACTATAGTAAAAAGACATTCTCTTATCAAATAAGAAGACTTTCTTGGAAAAATTATCACTGCTGCCTGATGGGATTATAGTATTTGACCCCATTTCCGTCCGTCGTGACGGTTCGCTAAACAGGTACGATTCGCTAAACTTATCATGACACCTTTATGTGGTGACCTCAATCAAATGGGTCGAGTAAGAGTTGATGTGAATTATTCCTAACCGATCGATACCTTGCCTCACTTTGTTGAGAGCAAGCCAACAAAATTCGCCATAGGTTTGCGTGGATAATACAAAACCCGTGAATTTAGTGCAATCCCCTTTGGCAGTGGGCGCCAAACTCCCAGTGTTCTAGAATTTAAGCAAGAAAGTGACGAAAAAAGAAATGAGAACGATCATGTAACGGCCATTCCTGCTGCTTGCAATTCAAAATAAAAACGACCTTTACAGCATGAAATGGCCCTACCAACCGGCAGACTGACTGGGTAAAGGAACAAACAACAAACAAAAGACACTCTCTATATTATTAAATAGCAATTTATTGTTAACATGATAGGGATGATTAATACACGACTTAATGACAATATGAAAGTTGTCATGGGCACCGTAAGACTGTAAATAGAGTCAGCGGGTGCATAAAATTGGGACAAAAGTTTGAAAGGTTTTTCGGCACTTTGATTTAATCCGTGCAATTAATATTTACTAAACCATATTCAAAGCACCGATGGTTAGCTTTTCCAACTTCTTACGCATGGAATACAGGTTTAAGTGGCACCAAATTGTGTAGTTACAATGCGTTACGACGATATTCTCAAAAATCTTGGCGAATTTGGACGCTATCAGAAATATGTCTGTATCACTATCTGTTTATTAGCGATTCCCTCTGCATGGCACAGTCTTGGAAACACATTTCTTAGTGCTCAACCAGAACATTATTGCAGGACGTTTCCTGGACAAGAATACGAGGAATTTTCGCTGACGAAAAATTGTACGATTCCGTTTAAGAATAAAGAATGGGATAAGTGTGAAAAGTATACTAGATCGGAGCCGTACGACCAATGTAAATATGAAGGGGTCGTGGTGAAATGTGATCAAGGATGGGTTTATGATACTACATTTTACAAATCGACAGCAGTGACAGATGTAAGTGTAATGTATTGCCCGAATTTCTTGCATGTATAGACCACTTGACATGTCACGTCATTGCCCGGTAGTATGCGCGCGAATTTATGGCGAGTTTTATTCTTTGCCCTGCACTGTGCGCATCGTAACCTTGCTCAGGGCATGTGCATTTTAAATCGCCCACCACATTTCAAATACTATAGTACAAGAAAGCCATTGAACAGTGTAGCGGTTCGTTCAAACATATCGATAGACCAGTCCCTCGCCTTTGTTGATAAACAATGTCAAGTAGTCTATACACAAAGGCATTTAAGCTATAGTGCCCTGTGTCATTACCCCTCCGGTCCAATCGCCACTGGTGGCAAGAATTTTTGCTCCACATACGTCGAAATTCACTTTTTAAAGGGCGAACCGTAGTTAGGATAACATAAACGACTGGTAAGAATGTCTATAAGATGATCATAAGGAATAGTCGTCTGCAAAAATAAAACTGGCGAATGGCAATAAGAAATTCGAGTGAAAATAGTCAAAATACAGCTTATTTAGCCAATGGCATCACCAGGAAAAATATAATTATACGTCTCAAACCCTCAAAGGCTGTACTGTGCACAGGCAAAAACCGGTTCCCGTTCTAGTATTCACCTCAGCCAGAGACTAAATAGTTGACGAACAGGCATGCGTTAAAAATATGTATCTTAAGTCGGGCATTGTTGGTGACCAGTCACCCGACATTGCCCTTATGCACTCTCACCCTCCTGCTATAACCCGTGGCTATAAGCTAAAACCTATCTGGTGCAACAAAAGTGTGTCAATGACATCAAGCATGCCAACTTTCTCTGCGCACTCTCGAGCGACCATCTTTTGGCGACGAGTATTGAGAACTGGATGATTTAGTCTACTTGAGTACTTCGACGTACTCCAAATCGGTATAGAGCCTAAGCAGTTCGTATCTAGTATCTAGATACTGCCTTTTAACTCTAAGTGCATTGTTCTTTAACTCTTTGTTTTTTCTTGTTTCAGTTCGATTTAGTATGTGGCCAAAATTCAAAACGTCAGCTTTCCAAGTCTTTGGCTCTGGCCGGCAAGATGGTCGGCTCGGCCACTTTTGGTTACTTATTGCAGATATTGTAGGCAGAAAACCCATGTTTCTATTTGGAATCATCATGCAGGTATTATTATTTTTTGTGGATTGTGATTTTAAGTTTTGGTCCGGGGTACTTGATCCAGGAGTACTGGAGTGTCGCCAGTGGGTAAAAAGGCAACCTGTGTTTCAGCAAATTATACAAAATATGTGACCCTTTCTTATAGTAACCTATACAAATACGATTCATTCATATAGTATAGCCTCCCGAAAATCCCAATATTGCTAGTAATCAAAAAACTAATTTGTATAGACATTATTTTCGACATGCATGATGGGATAAAGGGCAAAAGGTCTATAGTCAAAAAACCCAATCTACACGTAGTATCATCATAAAAATTTAACTCAATGTAAGAGGTGAAATGCGACTCATAATCCGCGGCATATCTTTGACCTGCTACCACCAAATGAGCGCAAAGTCGCAAGTTGGTAGTTTCGAAACATCCTTGGCGGACTGAGTCGATATTCTTTGTTTTCCTCGCACCTAGTACATGTACAAGCCAGTAGTATGTCCATGACCCATTTTACACCCATTCCCAAACGCCATACAGACATATACCACTGCCTTGAACAGGTGCGTAAGAAACAACCGCAGTAGCCAGGGCGTCTCGAAACTACCAACTTGCGACAGTATGCTCATTTCGTGGTAGCAGGTCACATTTGTACCTACCGTTTCTACAGAGTACATGTACCACCCTGGTTTTGGTTTAAGGGTACCTATACACGATTTACCGACAAGTGACTCATTTAGCAATTTACGTATAAATAGCAAGAAAGCACAAATACAAAAGACACATCTAATCTAATCTAAAAGAAAAATCTAATCTAATCCCCTGGCCCTCTATAATTACGCATAAATGATCCAGTAACCTTCATTTATTTGTCAATATTAATAGCTCTATTTATATAAAAGCTCTATCATATAAAAGTTTACGACCTGAGAAAATGTTTAAGATACGATCTAGGCAAAGTAAGTGAAAACGAGTTCAGCTGAATTTATGAACTTAAGGGGAGGGGTATGAACCTTTGGACAGTATTTATTGTGGGACATTAGAGCACATCAGACAATACATACCGAATTGCATTCTGAATACGAAGAATGTCCTTCTGATGTCAAATAATTTTGATTTTTTGAAACTCGCAATGTAATGCACATTTTATGGCAAATGATTAAAAATTTATATTTTTGATATTTAACAGTACTCGAAGTAAACTTTATAAATCTGATAATATGTACTTAAAGTGTATGTAGGTGGGATGAAAAGCCGACGATCAATTGAAAATTTTGACCTTTCGTATTCAAGATATGGATTTTTTAAAAAAACAAAAAAAAAAATTAGGTCTTTTTGGGAAAAAATTCATATCTTCAATATGAAAGGTCAAAATTTTCAATTGATCGTCGGCTTTTTCTCCCAGCTACATACACTTTAAGAATATCTCATTAGATTTATAAAATTTACCTCGAGGACTGTTATATATCAAAATGTGAAAAATATCAAATTTTAATAATTTGTCATAAAATTTGTATTATATCGTGAATTTAAAAAATGAAAATTATTTGACATCAGAAAGATATTCTTCGTATTCCGAATGCAATTAGATATGTCTGATGTGCTCCCATGTCCCACAAAACATACTGTCGAAACGCTTAAAACGCGCATTCCAGATCCCTAAACAAAACCTTTTAACTTTTGTTCCCAATGTAATTTTCATCATAGGTGTCCGTTGGAGTTGGTGCGTCATTTTCACCGAGTTTCCCCGTCTTCTGTGCGTTACAATTTCTTCTTGGCATCACGGCATCTGGTGTTTTCGTTGTAGCCATTGTAATTGGTAAGGCTAATCATTATTCTTAAACACTCGTAAACCTCATTGTTTTACTTAAAACAATGATGTCGCCCGTGTTATATGAGACCTTAGTCAGTGGCTGTGGCTTAGCTTGTACTGCATGTGCGTGCTGGAAATAATTTTGGCCAAGAGATATCAGTTCAACTATGCACAAAGTCAAGATTAATTAATGCAGTTGTTGCTGTTACGAGCCGTAATGACTCAAGGCCAAAATCACCTTTTACCCAAATTCACACGAATGCACAACAATAATGCACTGTTTGATTAAGTTAACACTGGATGGTCTTTAATGAAAAGTAAAGTAAAGTATGCTTGGTACATGAACAATAAATGCACATACAATATAATCACTCTACTCTTTTTAATTATCACTACTTAAGCGGCAGTCTTCTTTTTGGTGACCATAGAATTCTGTAACAATTTTCTGAACAGCTGGTGTATATATCATCGTTCACATGCCCTGCGAAAATCACTGTTCAGCTAAGTCCACTGTACACTTGTATTTATTTATATCTTTTGCGTATAAAATTCTTGCACAAAAATAATGTTGCTTTCTCCAAACACTTAACTCCTTAGGCAGATGACAATCTCCAAAAATGGCGCTTCTTTCACCAATCACTCTCTATCTCCAGGAAACGGGCTTCTTTCCGCACTGCTCCACTTTATTGACAGATGTGTTGTTTTATAAACCAGACTTCAGCAAGTCTTTCACACACTCAAAATCTCCTTCGTTGCTGCATTAAAATAGCACCAACTGGTTCAGATGTACCTCCTTTTGCAAGCACAACGACATGGATAGCCCACAAACTCTCTTCATATTCTGTAAAGAGCAAACGCCAATGCTTTCACCTTTTAATATTCCCAAACATCCACAATCTATTAATAGACCATTCTGTTACTCTCTTCATATTCTGCCACATTCAGCTTATTTTAGCAAATGTGGTTTTCCCAGTTAACATTAGGCAACACTGAACATTCTGGAATAGTGGGGATTTACCAAGATTACTTATAACTCTGGCAGAGTTTGTTTACTGTAACCAAAGGGGTTTCTCCTAAAACATGTCGTGACACAAAAACTCCCCCTCTTAGTTCTCATGCCATAGCTTTAAGTTGTAAGCAAATATAAATAATCAAATTATATTAAATTACTCCGGGCACATCACATTGCTTAATCTCGTTACCTATAGCAACTGAATTAGTCGGACCTTCCAAACGAGCGTTTGCTGGTATGGGCGTCCAATATTGCTACAGTATAGGCTACATGAGTATAGCACTCATCGCATGGAGACTGAGGGCATGGTCAAATATTGAATTGGCAATCTCTATACCGTCTGCAGTGTTTCTTACCTATCACTGGTAATGTTTTTATTGAGTATTATCATGTGATTTTGTTGACTAAGTTGCGCTATCATGGCTTTTTATATGTTTGTTTGATTATAATATATGACGTGTCGTGTCAAAACCAGACACTTTTGGGCAGGTTATCAATTTTGAGGTTTTTACATATCATAAATATAGAGATATTTTGCTCCACAACGCTGTTTTCCCCAATGAAATCGGACATTTCTAAGCGAAGATATTGAGTTCGTAAGTTATGGTATTATAAAATTGGAAATTGAGATATCGGCCTTTGAAAATAATATTGACAATGTTGGGAATAGGAATTACCTTTAAAAATGTCTCATTCTCTGAAACTATCAGACAATATTTTAAACAAATAACATCACAAATTCGCAACAAACCCAAATTGTGAAAAAATCAACCCCATCAATCAAGCAGATTTTTGGCTATTTCTCCATTTACGATCCTGCCTAAAAGTGTCTGCTTTTAACATGACACGTCACATATACCCCCGGACAACGCTACGGACCCCCACTTTCTTGTATGTATCCAATTGCTATCAATGTGTATATGTGACCGTACACCACGAATCAGTCGTAAATGTCCTAAATTGTATTCTGAGTTGTGCATGAAGGTCGTATTCATAGGTACCTCAAGTTAGTGCTACATGTATCTCATTTTGATTATTATTATTATTATTATTATTATTATTATTATTATTATTATTATTATTATTATTATTATTATTATCAGAATAACTTGGTAAAAATCAATTCAATTTGACTGATTTGACCTAATTCAGCACCACTTGCAAGAGTGATGCCAATCAGCGACACGTACACGCGCGCGCATCATCTGCGCCAGCAATATGTTTTGTAGTCACCCGGGTACTTCGTAGGCACTAGGCCTATATAATACGCGGATTATATTGTATCACTCAGAAAGCTGATATATAAAATAATCATTGTTATCAATTTGTAGGTTTGTTCCAGAATCACCAAGATGGCTCTTATCCAAAGGGCGCAAAGAAGAAGCCACGACAATTCTCACGAAAGCTGCTAAAGTCAATAACGTGGAATTACCTGATAAATTTTTAGACCAAATTTTAGAACTTGAAGATATGAAGGTGAGTGTTTTGTTGTTACTATATAATTTATTGATACTCCACACAAGTGTTTCATAGCATAGGTCCTACAGCGATAATCTTTCTGGGTTTGGAATGTCTCCCTCTATATATAATATCCCAGGAACAACCCATGGCGCTGAGTTTATACTTACTGGTCGCTTAAGATTATTGCGATTTCAACTGCGAGACAGGACTAGAAGCTTTTGTTATTGTAGGAAAGTGCTTTTACTTGATTGATTGCTAATCAATAACTCACAGCTTGGCGACTGATTGTAGATCACTATAAATCGGATGTACTGTTGACCCCGCAGTTACGGTTAAGAATAATAGACATACACCGGTTAGTCCATGCTAAGCCAAATAAAAAAAATCATTTGTTGTACGCCCACATCCTTCCTCACTTTCTGGGATCAGTCTATATTTTTTCATTTTTCAATTTTCATATTACATGAAAAGGTTTCAATACATGAGTGAAATGTTAATGCGTATAAACAAGATTATTAGTCAGCATGAATCACTTGCTAGTGTTTTTGTGGAACTCTAAGGGATCTTACCCTCATTAATGATGGTTTCGTCGTTTTCATGGCATATGCTGAAATGCCCGAAAACTGCTAGCAATGTCAATTTTACATGAAAACTGCTTTATTTGGTCAATTCAGCAAAAAAAAAAAAAAAAAAAAATCAACAGCCCCCTCCCTCCTCACTTTTCCAACTGGGATGCGAAACGAATTAAACAATTTATGTGGCCATATAGCCGGGTGCTATGTTGGTATGTTATCAGACCAAAAGGATGTATGCTACGTGTCGGATGTATGTACTGTACTTCTTTTGCCGTGTTACAATAATCGTGATAAAAAGTCCCGAACATTTCTTTTAAAATTAGAGATAACACGCATTCTGCTGTTTTGCTTTTTTTAACAAGAACTATTGTGTGAGCAAAATAACACGGACAGTTTTTTATTTCGGGTGGTAGAATTGGTTGTAAATTGACAGATTTACCGAGGTTTTTTGTAATTTTTGTTTCCATAAAAATGTTACTAGAAAAATGCCAAAAATATCACATTTTTGGCCAGTAAATTTTAATTTTTTCTGCCTATAAATTAGTTTCGACTTTAAAGTAAACATATATATGGGACATATCATATTTCATTGAGGTGTTCTATGAATGCAACCTTCGCAAAGATCATGGTGCGTCACAACAAATTCCCAAAAATATGGCCACTTGCATGATTTATTTAGGTATTTACGTTTAAAACGATCCCTGCCGCATAGTCTTTACCCAAGACGAAAATTTAAAGTGTGCGCTGAATTTATGCGTGACCCTATCATAATTATAGGGTGCTTGCACGGAAGGTCATTCGTTCAAATCATCTTCCAGACACGCTCCAGAAGACATGCAAATGCATGGAGTACAATACCAATTGCCTGTTTAACTGGTATTGATCAAAGTAATTCTTTTGTACTCCATGCATTTGCATATCTTCTGGAGCGTGTCTGGATGATGATTTGAACTAATGACTTTTCGTGCAAGCACTCTATATTCGGAATCACAGCGGCCTTCGCCGTCCAGCCGAAGTGTTTTTAAAATGCATAAAAACAACTTGGTTTTAATGCTAATTATTGCACGTTCCAAGGAAGTCTGATTGTCATTATAAAATAGCCGAGTGGGCGGGTTTTCGCTGAAATATTTTGTGTGTAAAAACTGCAGCATTCTATGTATACAGGAATATATGAATATTAACTGCACAACATGTAGAACGATTCGTGATACCCAATTGTGGTACAGTTGGTGTTGTTTAGCAGGGGAGAATTTTATTTCAATTTTATATACGTCAAAATATTTTTTTTTTTTTTTGAAAATAAACGCTCAAAAATGATGAAAAATCTAATGTAATTTTTATATAGAACTCCGATAAAGATTACTGTGTCGTTTTTATGGTAATCTAATCTTCTATTTTCTAAAAAAAACATCTTGGGGGTTCTATGTGAAAATCTTGAATAAACTGGGGGAAACCCAACGTCTATACTCCGGGGACTATAGGCCTACAAGAAAATGGCTGATTCCCTATAGGCCTACATTGTACGGACCGATATATCAATACCATGATGCACGATGCAGTCAAAGTTGATGATCTATTGTGCTCAGCACAATACACGTATTGTTGTATTTCTATTCTATACCCAGAAATGTTGGAGTTGCCTATAAGCTATATGTTTAAAATTCAATATGGCTACCAGCAACTCATGTGGTCCAATGGATTAGCGCGCTGGACTTGGAGATACTGTATGCAGCTGCGGCGTATGTTCGAGTCCTACCTCTGCCAAACTGAAATTCACTTTTTTTTTCACTTTCATATTTGGGAAATGGGACTGGGCGAATTTATGTGTGATTCGGGATCATTCGGGAGGGGATGGTTGGAAAAGTTGGAACCTCGGACGTCAAATTTTTTTGATCCCCCCTAAAAAAGGTGGATTTTTTATTCCCCCTTTTATGGTCTATAATTTTTTGATCCCATCCCCCTTCATGTCCTAAAAAAGAAACCAAAAATATACATCACTAACAGTAGCATAGATTTCTTTTTGGGGTTGGAGAAAATTTCTTAAAGTCTAGTGAATGCAGCACCTTTTGCCGACAAAATAAGTTTATGGTACAAATGCGCGCGAAGCGCGCAAAAAATTGCTATATTGAAGCTAAACTGGTGAAATATAGTACAAAACCGGAATTAATTTGCGCAAAGCGCAAAAAATTGGCACTTTTTAGTTTAAAATTACGAAATATGGGGTTAATTTTGGTTAGAAACCCATATACAGGCCACAACATTGGGGGATGATTAAAATATTAGGAGGATTTATCCCCCTTCTCCCCGGGATCTACCCCTATGGTCATTAACTCATTAGCTAAAAAAAATAACACTAATAATAATAACAATAATAATAATATTAAATGAATATTAAAACTTTAAAACTTAATGTTATAAAGTTAAAATATTCCCACTTTTATGTTAAATCATTGGCCATTTATTTATATAGCCTATAGTATAAAGATACCACATAATCTACATTTTAATGTGAAAGTCTGAAAGACCATAGTTGAACCAGAGAAGGTGAGATTTTGAACATATATAGTTCAAAATTTAATAAAACAATATAAAATAATAACAATACTATTCAATGTTGCTACACTAAATATATGAAAATAAATAAAACGTATTACTAAAATGAAGCAACCTTCTCAGCAAACACAAAACATTTTCGAGATCATTCGCAAACGGTTAGAAAAGGTTGTCAGAAAATGTTTAAATGTCGGGTTACAGACGATATATAAAACGTTTTTCATAACATTCAAAAATATTCTAACATTATGTTATTTAAGTGTTGACACAATATTTCACAAAAGAAATGTTTGGAATTTTTATTGAAAATAACATTTTGAAAACATTTTAAAAATATTGTTGTTGTGTGTTTTCATAACAAAACATTTTAAAACGTTTTAATGACTTTTATATAATCCGACATTTAAAGGGGCATTTCGTGATCCACAGCATCATCTCCCCAACTTTAAAAAAAAAAAAAAGTTGAGACTTTTTACATAATGTTTATGTACAAAAAAATTCTTGCAGATTAATTCGTTTAGTTAAAGATATGAATTTCATTCTGGTATACCAGAACGAAATTACAACACAGTCTATGGAGCAGTATAATCATGCATAACTCGCAAACGCAAAATTGGAATCAACTGAAATTTTGGGAATAAGCTTTTTTCGTGGATATCTATACTGAAAATTGTCATAAAAAGAGGATCATCAGTGCTATGATCACGAAATACTCCTTTAATGTTATTAAAAGGTTTTTACCAAAACCAAAACCCAAAATACAACCTGCTTCCAACGTTTTAAAAATTAATGTTTTGTGTTCGCTGGGTTAGGGCCTACTACAAAAATGTATTTGTATAAATTGGAAAACACTTCAGATTTATTGTCCTGCTTTAATAACCAAAAAATAATAATAATAATAATAATAATTTCATTGTAGGCTGAAAAAGCTTCTCTCTCAGCCTATACCAACCGCGTGCAGTTAGGCCTATATGGCGTTTTAATTGAATTTAGGGCCTACAAATATCGCAAAGCGCATTTTAATATAACATTTTTCTGCTAAATTGATTGGTAGGCTATTGTTTTGTTAAAATAATTACACAAAAACAAATGATACGAGAAGCAATATTGTATAAATAAAGACAAAATGACAAACGTTTTCAACTGAGTGTTTTTAAGTTATTTGACAAGTTTATAATATTCATCATGTTCATGCTGTTTGTGTGGCCTATAAGTAGGTATATCACCTCAAAAATAATCGCAGCAGAAACGCGTTATTTAATGTTCCTACATTATTAAGCTTTATTAAAGCATCAAAAATCAAAAAACAGAATTGAAATCGGTCAATGCATTGTGATGTAATGTCAATTTAAATATGCTCGTAGATGGAATGAAATCCTGCCACAAATGGCTGTAATGACAACATTGGCACATTTCGAGATTTTGAAGGTTTATTTGGACGCTTGCTTGGAAAAACAGCGTTAATTTAAATAGCACATGTTAAATGCCTATCTTTCCTGACTTCGTTACAGAAAACAAAAATAAAAAATCCATCATTGAATAATTATAATAAATTAATCAAATATACTATTTTAGCCATTTCGGCCAATCTGCAGACAAATTAAATCTCAAAAATGACTAAGTTCAGCTTATTAATATGCAAAATTGATGCCAATAGAAAACCGTACATGATATAAAGGTGCGGTTTTTTTGCACACATATGTATACAAAGTTCTTTCAATTGATGACAAAAAATACACAAAAAGTAATTAATTATGCAAATTAGGTAATTACAGCTAATTATGTATTTATGATATTATTATGCAAATTAGGCATGAGTAATTTTGGGCTTTTTTTCAATATTTAATGAACGTCTGTTCATTCATCATAAATCTTTTAAGTATGATCCTGTTATGAAGTTGAATAAATGAACTGCAGTTAATTATTTAAAAACAATACAAAAAAATTTAAAGTTTGACATTTTGACGGTGTCTGGAATATAATTTTCATTTTTACTGTAAACATGGTATGTGTCACCATTACTCAAAGCCAAATCCGAAAAGTAAAAATTAAAATTCAGTTGCAATGAGACTTTAAATTAACATTTTGTCATCTGGATTAACATGGGAGGATAATCGGTAAAATGAACAGCAATTTTACTTTACCGCGTATACAAAAATAGTATGGTTTGGACACACACAATGGCTTAGAGCTATTGTGGTTTGGAAAATTACTCCTAAAAAAAACATTGATTAATGTTTTGCTTCAACTGGTTTTAGGGAAGTGTTTCATTTGTTGTCGACGGAATTAATTTACATGCTAAGAAAGATTAGTATTTCAGCTAAATGGTGGTAGTTCCTTTACTTCAGTAGGCCTATATTTACTGATTTATGAGCGATCTTCAAAAATCCATAAAACAGGCAGTAGTTCTTAAACAAAACAATTTTTAATTTGGGGGACCTGATGGTAGCCTCGGGAAGGCTTCACACACCATATATTAAAAATTCAAACAATTTGGATAAATGAAGCATATCAAGAAATTCATTTATCGACATGGATGTTTTCTAAAATTGGCCAAATTTGAAGCGCGCCCTTTTCAATTCACTGTTATGCTTGCATGCACAGTGTAGCAGAATTATTGTGCAGCCACTGTGACATACCTACTATAAGATGTAAGAAATGATATATAGGCCTAGGCCTATATTTAACATGTTAAATTAGGCCTATGATAAAAAAAATGTTTATAATTTCTTTAATTTAAAACAAAATCCTATACATTATAGTATATAATATTATCATCGTTTAATTATAATTATTATTTCGTTGTTATTTTTAAATCGTAATCATAAAGAATAAATTAAGACATGACATCCTGCTGCTGCATCATACTATCAGATATCTGACTTTTGCAGTTCTGAGTTTGATCATGCTAATTATCGATTATCATGTCATCATTTTTGAGAGCTATTCAGCTATGATAGGCCTACATGTATGTTTCCAGTGCGTAAATTCTTATCCATGACAATCGTCGAACGATTTTACTTTGTATGAACTTTGAACTTTATTAAATCATATGGTACCGGTATCTGATTTGTTGAGCCAGTCCCATAATCGTTGCTATGCATTGTTATAATGCAGGCAGACGCAAAACTGCTGATAGCCTATAATGTTGGCAACGTCGAATTTGCGACGGCGTTTTACAATATACTTTAATACAATCACCACCATGCGTACACATTATCAGAATCACGTATTGACTTATCCCTTTTTACATCAAGCGCACGTCCTTTTTCAGGTTGGATAGTAGCTGGATTTTGATTGGTTCACATGCCATGAGGTCATCGCGAGATGGCGTGTTTCTCACAAGAAGCCTAAAAAGTTTATTACGGGACGCTAAAGACGTGAAGAAGACGTCTTATATTTGGGTTCATGATTATTGGCAGTATTTCTTTATTCTGTTGTGTTCCAATACCAAACGGTAGGTTTGTCTTCTCCCCAAATTTCCCTCCTAAAATTGTGTTTCAATCACAAAATACAATTTATTGAATACCCAACTAACTATTCCTGGCAAAGGATAGGACCACTTTCTTCACAAGTGTTTGGACGAAAGTTTGACGATGCAGCTTGTTCAATCAGAGTCAATTGTTGTTTTCCGTTAGGCGAATTATTTACACAATAATTTGGGAAGTGCCTCGCACGTCCCAAGCCGAAGCACTATTTCCCTACGGTCTTGCAGATCTCAAAAAGGCGTTAGCTCGTGCCTAATGCCTCTGTCACACATATAGATGGACTGATTCAACGTACGTCGCCATATACAAAAATATTTTATCTGGTGAGGAAATCACCAGTCCGGCAGAATATTTCGGGTGGGGTTCTCACGTGAACATATTTGCAACGAAATGCATAGCCGGTCGTTGCGTCAGATTTCCGTTCGTTTCTCTATGCGTTGTGGTCAGTTATAATCCTGCAGTCGGCCTATGTATTGTATGTCCGATATGTATTATATCCAGCAAATGAACCGGGGTAAATGACCAGCGAATGCGTTTCATGTTCGCTAGCACCAACGAACCCTCCCGTCCCGAAGACCTGCAGCATGTAAACGAAAGAATAAAAAACAAATCAGGAAATATCAGGACAATACGAACACACATCGGACAACTACCGAACATATGTATTCGGCACACTCTGTTTGAAGTTGTGCGCATGCCCAAAACTTGTTAACGGGCGTAACGAACATCACCTGACACGGAACGCATTTGTTGGATGATAGCAGAACATAACATAAAAAGAACGTAAAACGAACATTGACGAACAACAACGGATTGACTAAAATACCATCCGTTTCTTGTATGTAGGGCCGGTCCAGCGATGTGTGACAGCGCAGCGCAAGAAAGAAAATTGGCGCCCCCACCCCCACCCATCCGAGAATATCTTAGACGCGGGCAGTGGCGAGCTAGGGGTTGTGGCGCTCAGGGCTAAGGATACATAATGCCCCCCCCCCCATTATTGACAATTGTGCGCAAAATTTTGGACAAATAAAGGCCTACCACTAATTAATTTTGGTTACTAGATGTTGAATATCGGTCTTAAAATGATCTTTAAATTGATTGTGTGCTAAAATGAAACATTTTGACTCGCATGGAGGTTCGCAGAATCAATGCTGAATTGGCTAATTTGGCGCCCCCGGGTGGTGTCCTGGGCACGTTTCCCCCCCCCCAGTTACGCCACTGTGACAGCGACATTAGTGTGAAAAGCCGCTGTTCAACAAAAACACCTGTTCTGCTTGTTGTTATAATATTTATTTTGTCTTATTTTCAGAATTGGGCAATGTGACGTTAGCCTTTGCAATGATCGGGAAATTCTGTATATCAGGATCTTATGCAGTTGTATACCTATTTGCTACAGAGTTGTTTCCCACATCGATAAGGTAAAACATTGAGACCATTTCAATAGCATGATTATATAGATATTATCTCAACATGTGCTCCAATGTGTAGCCTACGTAAAGAAGCTCTTCAGAAAGAAACAATAGAGAGGTTGCGATTCCCGGACGCGTGATTGTACGCCCGTTATGGCACGTATTTTGTATAATGAAAAAGAGAAACTTGGTTTTTCTGCGATAAACCAGGGTTTTTGATCGATTAACCTGGTTTCTCGATTTGAAAAGCAAAGTTTTTTGAAATCGCCATTTTATATTGAATTTGATAAAGCAGGTTTTTCGATTTGAAAAAACAGTTTATTGATTCGAGAATGATGATACCCGCCACACTCGTCTAACTAATCACAACCTTATTTAAGGGATCTGGAATGAGCGTTTTGAGCGTTTCGACAGTATTTTTGTGGGACATGAGAGCACATCAGACATATCGAATTGCATTCTGAATACGAAGAATGTCTTTCTGATATCAAATAATTTTCATTTTTGAAATTCACGACAAATTTTATGACAAATTATTAAAATTTGATATTTTTCACATTTTTGATATATAATAGTCCTCGAAGTCAATTTTATAAATCTAATGATATATTCTTAAAGTGTATGTAGTTGGGAGGAAAAGCCGACGATCAATTGAAAATTTTGACCTTTCATATTGAAGATATGGATTTTTTTCCCAAAAGACCTAATTTTTTGGGTGTTTTGGGAAAAAGATCCATATCTTCAATACGAAAGATCAAAATTTCCAATTGATCGTCGGCTTTTCATCCCACCTACATACACTTTAAGTATAAATCATCAGATTTATAAAGTTTACTTCGAGTACTGTTAAATATGAAAAATATCAATTTTTAATCATTTACCATAAAATGTGTATTACGTTGTGAATTTCAAAAAATCAAAATTATTTGATATCAAAAGGACATTCTTCGTATGCAGAATGCAATTCGATATGTCTGATGTGCTCTAATGTCCCACAATAAATACTGTCCAAACGTTCATACCCCACCTCTTAAGGGTGGTCTTAACCCTGGAATTATGGAAACTTTCGGACCTCAAAACTGCTAAATTGTTGGTCTAAAGTATAATAAAAGTATACATGGCAAAGACTTGATAAATTAATTTGTGAGGTCAAATTTGGGCCAAAATGCTCATTTTTGGCCCAAAATCACAAACAACTATTCAACGTAGCAAAGTCAAGGTCAAAATGTGTTTAAAATTGTTTGGGGGACATTTTCTCCACGAGCAGTTTTACCAAAATTTGTCGTCAGTCGTCACAGATAGATTCGATAAGTGTTTGCCATTCTCAATGATTATGTATACTTTTATACTTTAGCGTTTAGACCAACAATTTAGCAGTTCTGAGGCCCAAACGTTTTGCATAATTCTAGGGTTAAGACCAACCTCCAATCTTCATTCGTCGTGAAATAACATGTATTGTTTGGAATTCCATAAAAAAATATTGAAGGAATTTGTCATTCCTCTGTGGGAGAAGGTTTTTTCTGGAATAGCACATAATAAAACTAGATCTTCAAATTACATATGTATATACATACCCAGCAAACACAAAACGTTTTTTAAACCTTTTTACTCGTAACAGGTTTGGATTTTTGGTTTTGGTAAAAATGTTTTAATAACAATAAATGTCGGGTTATATAAAGGTCAAGAAAACGTTTTAAAACGTTTTGTATGAAAACACACTACAAAAATATTTTCAAAATGTTATTGTAAAATATTTTTTGCAAACATTTTTTGGCAAATATTTTGTAAACACTTAAATAACATTATGTTATAATATTTGCAGTAAGTTATCAGAAAACGTGTTCGAATGTTATGAAAACGTTTTATACACTTTATACCTTTTATATAACCCGACATTTAAACGTTTTCTGGCAACCTTTTCTAACGATTTGCGAATGATGTCGAAAATGTTTTGTGCTTGCTGGGTACTCTCTAAATTTCTAAGATTTAAAAATAAGTCTAAGAGACTTGTTAAAATGACAAAACTTTTGAAAGACTTAAAATTCAAATCTTTGTTAGAGTACAATTTAAATCCATTAGATTTGAATTTTAAGTCTTTTCAAAGTTTTGTCATTTTAATAAGTCCCTGGAATTTAGAGAGTAACCCCGTTTTTCGTTTCTTCTTAAAGGAATGTTGGTATTGGAATGGGCTCATTCTCCGGTTCTGTATGCAGTATGTTATCTCCATATATCTTATTATTAGCTGATCTTGTCTCCCAAGAACTACCCTTCATTATATTTGCAAGCTTTTCTTTCGTTGCTGGAATTCTATTGTTACTACTGCCAGAAACACTGGGAAGGAAATTACCGGAAACTCTGGAAGAAGGGGAACTCGTAGGAAAGTAAGTTAATATCAAAGGAGCGAGAGAGTAAGGCACCACTCTTCTCCTATATTCTTATACTTAGAGGTACGTAATAGAGAGATTGCGATGTCATTGTGCTGTGGCAACCGTGCGTTTATACGGCGTTCAAAGCGGCGTTCAATATTGCCTGAGACCATAATATTTTGCTCATTTGTCACGAAGAATAACAAGGCGGCTGGAACAAAGACTAACATCTAATCTGGTCACAAGAGGGCGAAGCGCTTGAAATTTAATGTTCACCGGGTCTTATGTCTACTTCAATACATCATGCTTTTGATTTTGACTAAAAACCAAGGTTAACATGCTGCTTAAAATTAAATTCTTAAGTGCTTTCCCAATATTATACCTATGGTTGCCAAAAAAATATTTTGGTAGATTAAGGACCACTGCATCCGTTATCATGACTTTACTTTCAAAATGAGACTTTTCGTGGTGAAAATTAGGCGCGTTACATGAAACATCGTGATGCGGTAAAAATGTCGATTTCAACGTGGACCGTGCGTTTGTATCAAAAAGGCAAATCGCAATCCAAATTATCACTCGCATTTCAATGGACAATATGCACTAGGATCCAGAACATGCTCATCTATCAGGGCACAGTTCTTTAACCCCAATACATTTGATACATTGCATGCATGACCTTTGAAATTTTGAGTACAAAAAACTCATACTCTGAAACTTAAGGTCGAATTTTGCACTATGATTGTTTAATTGGGGTTATTGAACTATGCAATAGGGATGAGGCTATTGTGTTCCATAGTGATGTAGCCTACATATGAGCCGTGCGTTTGAATGAAGTAAAATAATACCTCAATGCTGCTTTATAATAATGATTTCTTAAAAACAAAAATGATCTTATTAATAGTTAGTATTTCCTCTGTATGTTCATTATCCTTGACTCTCATTAATATGTTTTTAAATGGACAAATAAAGTGCATTTTCAACGCAGTCTCCACGTTCATTTTGACGTACGTAATTCATTCGCTATACATGTAGTGACGGGTTTCTCGCAATAGAAGAGACGCAGAAGGCTGGTAATATTTTAGGCGGTCACGGTAATCGGCATGTGCCGGTATTCATGCATACTGATTAATTTCGAAGGACGTCCGGGGAAGGACGGAGTGCGTTCATGGTTTATTTACCGGTTATTTACCTAATTTTAATTGCTCCATGCCAATATAATCATGATAATCCAATCTGCACTTTTGTATTCTTTACAGAGGCTTGTCAATTTGGCAGCGGATAAAAGGAGACACACAAGATGAATTTGACGAGAAATCCGCCAAACTTAAAGAAAATATACAAGTTATGGAAGCACACAATGAACTTAAACCCTTGAAACAAGCTAGATCTTCGACATATCTGTCACTTTTTGAAACAGATTAGCACAGGTTCCGTGCCATCTGAAACCCACTGGTATAACTTAGTCAATAGAGGGCGGTGCAGTCAGCGAACTGAGCTAACAGACTCTTGATTTAGTATTAGGCCAATCAAATTAAGAAATCACCCACCACTAATTGCAACAGAAATCATTTAATCACTATTTATTTCAGAAAAGTTCAAGTAATGGAACGGTGTCTATTTCAAATTTGGTACATTGCTATTTAAACCTATACCAATGTATTCCTTTCGTCATAAGGATTCAGGAAAAGTATAGTTTGACCTATCTCCGATTTACATTCCTTGAGTTATGGGAGAAAAGGTCAAATGTCACAATTTGGATTCCACAGGGGGACAAAAATTGAAAAATGCTCTGATTTTGATTTTTAAAAATGGTTTCATATTGCTCCGCTTGCAGAAACATTTTAAAAAAGAATACTTTGCCATATATCTCTGGTGGTTTGTTACCATAGTAACATGAAAAAGAAGATCGAATTCCATTGAGCCCTGTTGACTTTGACCTATTTTGCGGTGTTATAACTATAGGCCTACATATGTAACAAAACATCCAAAACAATGCAACGTTTCTCATTTTGATTTATTTGATTTATTGTTGCCCAAGGAACAATTTGAGACCAGTCGGAAGTTCATTCAGTCAAGTTAGCACAATCGTTAAGGCGTTCGACTATGGTGCGAGAGGTTGCGTGTTCGAACCCTGGCGGTGCCTAGTATGCTCTCGTGAAAAGTTGAGTTTTGAAATTCCCCTGGACAAGGAACTTACTGCTAATTGTCTCGTTGTGACCCGTACAAAACTCGGGGAGCTGATCCTGGTTGCGATGGTTATTTGTGGAATGTCTAGGGTGTGCGCTCTTGTAGTCCCTGATTTGTTGTTAAATGGTTTATGGAATAATACACGCATTATTGGGCTTTGGAATGAAATAAAAATTTTCATGTTTTACATAATTTGCTAGGCTCGAAATTAAAAGGAGACAATATGATCAGTGAAAACTATCATTTAAAATGGCATCTATTCTCCCGCATTTGGTACAATTGTGTAGGACCTACTTTCTGATACAAGCATCAAAATTTGCATACATGTTGTACATGGTCCAAAGTTTATTTTAAGATGTGAAGGCATTTTGGATTTGACCCCTAGTGACCGCCAGAGGTCACAAAAGGTTATACAGGAGTAAAAATTAAACATTTCTCAAATCTTGAGACGATATCAGAAGGACATCTAGATATCAGAAGGACATTCTTCGTATTCAGAGTGCAATTCGATATTTCTGATGTGCTCTCAATGCCCCCCCCCCTCAAAAAAATACTGTGTAAACGTTGCTATCCGAGCCCTTAATACGAAATTATTTACAAGTAAGGAAGGAAAAGTGATTTTCTTCAGTGAGTGACGGATCTGAGTGTGGCGATATTTTATGTTTACAAATTTCTTTGCATCCATGCATGCACACCTTAAATTTACCCCATAATTTATAAGCCACAGGTGATACATTGTCATGACCATAACAAAATCAAAATCATATTTGTGTCATGTATCATGTTCAAGGACACTCATGACATTAAATATGATTCAGGGGACAAATTCACGAAGATATTGTGAAAACAGAAAGATCCTTTTTGAGGAAAAATCATGAGAGGATATGGGTAGTGGCTCCGGGATAATTTTCGTGTGGGCCAAAGTACCCGGTACCCTAAGGCCCCAATAATCTAAAGTAAAATTCATAATTTTAGGGTAAAATTCACAATTCATGTAAAAATGTATGCATTTCATGCATTTCAAAAGCTTTCTCGCTTCGCGCGGAACGCAGCAGCCCCCCTAATATTCAATGACAGACAGTGAAAAAAATTCTGGACAGAAACTGTTCAAAATTTTGCCAAAAATTTGCAATTTTCAACCTAAAATTGCCAGAAAAATCTTAAATTTGTTCAAAATGCGCGCAAAGCCCTCAAAAATTTTCATTTGGTGTAAACTTCTATTAAAAAAGTGGGGTCCTCATATGGGTGTAAGCTGATGAAAAAAGGGGGTCATTAGAGTTTACCTCAAAGAAGGGGGCTATTGACAGGCACATAAGGGGCTGTGCAATAATTATGAGCCCCCCCGGGGGTACAATTTTCAAACGGCTCGCCAAAAATCGCCCCCCCTCTCGGCCCGCTAAAATCGCTTGCCCCCCCTTGCACATGTCAATTTTTTGGGATCCCAATTTCCAAACCGTAAAATGGGCTATATACATGTTGCGAGCGTAGCGAGCAGGAAAAATTTGCATATTTTAACGTTTCCGTACGGTTTTCCTAAGCCTTTTGTAGAGCGTTTTATTTAAAAGGCGCCCCAAGAATGTGTGCCAAAAATCACTTGCCCCCCCCCCTCTCGGCTTGCCAAAAATTGCTTGCCCCCCCCTTTCGGCTCGCCAAAAATTTCTTGCCCCCCCCAATTTTACCCTCCCCCAGGGCTCATAATTATTGCACAGCCCCTAACGTATTTATGTAGTGCTGTCAATATCGCTTTAGCCTTGATCAAGGCTTCCTCCTTACTTTTTCTCTATTCATGCTCTTCATAGGACCCATGTATAATCAGTGGTAGAAGTAGGCCTATCATATACTGGACTCTCTAAAATTTTTAGTCAGGTCTGAGCTGGGGAGGAAGTGTGCCTTGTGGGGTGGGCGTGGTGGGCATTTTGCTAAAACACTACCCCTGCAGTGCACAGTGTGCCTGGAGTAAAGAAAGTCCTCAACAATTCAAATGTCAAATAAATTTTTACAAAGTTATGATGGTAAATAATTATTTCGAAAGAATAACTTTTGAAACAGAAATTTTTGGAAGATGTAGCAAAGCTTCCATGAATTTTACATTCACTAACTATGGACGCCAAAGGACTTGAAGCAAGTCTAATATCGCTTTCACAACCAGTCTTCGTGAAGCCACCTCCGACGTAGTATTGTATAAAAACGTCACATTGGCAATACCTGTGGTTTTTAACCAGGGAAGTGCAGTTTAACGAAATGAAGCACACTTCGGGCATAGACCCTTTAAAGGACTCGGATAGCAACGTTTATACAGTATTTTTGTGGGACCTGAGAGCACACACCAAATTGCATTCTGAATAGGCCTACGACAAATTATGTACGAGGAAATGTCTTTCTGCACTGCTATCAAATAATAAGGCTACATATCATTGGATTTAAAAAGTTTACTTCGAGGACTGTTTAATGTTAAAAATATGAATTATTTAATAATTTGCCATCGCGAATTTCAAAAAATTAAAATTATTTGATATCTGAAGGACATTCCTCATAATGCAAGTTGATGTGTCTGATGTGCTCTCATGTCCCACAAAAAGACTGTGCAAACGTTGCTATCCGATCCCTTAAAGAGTATGTTGCTTTGGGAATAATGTTAGGTCCATATAACGCCACAATGTCAAGAACGATTATTGTGGTTTAACTTCCAATGTTCTGGTCATGTTCAAGTCGCAAAAATGGTGTTATTTTAACACCCGCAGTGCGCGCGGGGGTGTCCCCCGGGAAGGAGGATTCGGAGTCGCAAAAAATGGGCATTGCGTCCAGGTTTTAAATTATACTTCGGAATATAACGTATAATTTTTTATCTATTCATTTATACTTGATAGAGACTTTCCACTTTTATGTATTTTTTTAATCATTTATGATTGCAGAAAGGATACTACCTGTGCAATAATTATGTGTACCTTCTCTGACCGTGCCAAAAAGGCTTTACCCCCCCCCCCACCCCTTTTGAAGTGCCAAAAAATGCCCCCCCCTTTTGACGTGCCAAAAATCTTTGCCCCCCCCCCTTTTTACACACCAAGATTTCTGGGAACCCGAATTTAAAACCTTAATTGTCTTCATAAATGGAAATTTTGCATATTTGAACGTGTTCCTAATGATTTCCTACACCTTTTTAGGGCGTAATATAGAAGCGGTGCCCAAAATATCTGTGCCAAAATCGCCACCCCCACCCCCCTTTTCGACCTGCCAACAATTGCTTGACCCCTCTTTCGACCTTGCCCCTATTTTTGCCCCCCCCCCTCCTATAATTCACCACCCCGGGAGTACACATAATTATTGCACCACCCCTTAAGTCTATGCCGCATATAAAACGTTTGGAGGTCGATCGATAGATCATTAGATTGATCGATTGATTGATGGTTAATTGATTGATGATTTATTAATTAGTTTATTAAATGAGTAATTAATGTTCGGCTGTTTGATTGATTGATTGATTGATATGTTGATTGATTGGTTTATCGATCGACCGATTGATTGATTAATAACATAATAGAAGAAATTATAGCCACAAGATTAAAACTTTTAAACCCTTAAAAAAAGTCAATTAATTAAATAACGCATGTTCAAACCCCGTTGACAGAATGAGAGAAACAAAAGCATTTTGGCAAAAAATGTTTCATTTTCTTATTGAAATAATTAACTTGTTTATAATTTTTGTAATATTAATGAAATAAAAGGCATTGAATTTTGCACGAGAAAGCACATTTTGTGGCCTATTTTTAATCATGTTGATAATAATTCTACTATAGCTACTCTCTCCATTGATATATTCATCTATAATATACTACTTTGAAGTTCACAGGTCAAATTGTAATTCGAGTCCTGCTGCTTAACAATAGGACGACCAAAACCTGTTGTTTCTAATGGAATTCATACTTTTAATACCTTTTTGTACATGCCTCATATTATACCTATCTGACTTTTAAACCTGGGTCAAATTTTATGTCATCATACAGAGATGGCCGATTTATGATATCCCATGATACAATTCGGTATCGCCATCATGCGCGTAAAGTTTTGGAGGTGGCGACAAGATGACTTATTAAAGGAGAAAGGGTGGGACAGAAGGGGCGGCAAGAAGAATTATTAATGAGAAAAGGGCGGAAACTTATGGAAAACTAACGCAACTATACATTTTGTGGTTGCCAACAGGGCCACAGCTCGAGGCGGCGGGTGTAATGGTGGTGGTGGTGGTGGGGGATGGGGTTAACACATTTAATTCTTTCAAATGAATTTTTTGAAATTAAAAACAAAATAGGGGTCCTACTACTCCATCCCGGGCCTATTGGGTCTACTGGATTCTCCAAGTTCCCTGAAGCGTTCCTTGTACAGGGATCACCTCAGGGAACTTGGAGAATCATAGCAGAAAAAACGCAGGCCTTTTTTTGTAAACACCCTTAAACGAGTTTTATCCCTACCAGCAAATTTAGCCCTTTAATAGGGTAATTTAATATAGAAGTTACCCCATGATGAGCCTGGCTTGTAAATGCAACAAATGTAGGCCTACCCTTTTTGGACTCATAATTTACCAAAAATTTGTAAAGGTACCCTTAACAAGTTGTTCAGTTTCAGGTTATTCTTGAAAATCAGTGTTTTGGACCCTAAATGCGTCACGCGCGCGTAACTTGCATTACATAAAAAAACAGCCCTTTTTACTTGTTTTGTTGGTCACGCATGCGTACAGACCATTTAGGCCTATGTAAGTGCCTCCCGGGTAAATCACTGCAATTTAATATACTGCTGGTAAAAAAATCTCCCTCCTCATCTCATCTTAATCAGCTGTAGCTGTGACTTTGAAGCCCACATTCTTTCTGCAATGACTGGCATCAAAGCAACCAAATTATAGGCCTAGACATTGAGCTACATTGACAGGGTTTATCAACCATTAGGGAAATCACTGTGAGGAAAATGGGAAAGATCCTTGCAACGTATGCGGTCCGTCGGGGTGTGTGCACGTGCCCCCACGTGCACAATATTGTTCTCGAGTTTACTCAGTCAGTCTCTGGTAGTTCTGGTGAGCTTTTTTGACTATTAAAAGCGAGTAGTACAAGCGGTTGTGCAATAATTATGAGTCCCCGGGCGCCAAAACATGCCGCAACATCCCCCTCTCTCGACATGTAAAAATCGCGTGTCCCGCCTTGTTGGCCGGTCCAAAATCTTTGCCCATGCACATCCCCCTTTACACAAGCCAAAGTTTTTTGATCCCAATTTGCAAACCTGAAATAGATATTGCATATTTAAACGTTTCTATATTGCCACAAATCGCTTTCTTCTAATTGCTTGCCCCGCCCCTTTTCGGCTGGCCAAAAATTCTTGCCACCCCCAATTTTACCAGCTCTTTTACCCTCCTCCAGGGTTCATAATTATTACATAGCCCCAATTGTAATTGCCCATGCATGCCCTGGATCCATGCCAGTCTAAAACATATTCACAAATGCATTATGGGTATGGTTGAAGCCACCCCTTCACGTTGCTATATACAATATCCCAAATCAGCTGTTATCATATCAACACTCGTACTCTTACTCTTAAGAAGTGAGCCATGCCTTCCTAGCATCCATAGCTCAGCAGTACTTTCTATTTTTCATAAAATTACAAGCACAGCAATGCAGTATGATGATATTCTTAAGGATTTGGGTGATTTTGGACGATATCAGAAGTTTGTATACATGTGCATATGCCTCCTTGCAATACCGTGCTCATGGCATACGCTGGGTAACACATATCTAAGTGCTTCACCGAAACATTATTGTCGAATTACAGATGATCAAGTTTATCAAGAGATATCGGAAGTCAAAACTTGTACTATTCCTAGACTTTCCGGTGGAGAATGGGATTCGTGTAAACGATATAGCAACTTATCTGTGGCTTATAATGTGTGCTCATCGGAACTGGGGTTGAGAGATGCAAATATCGCCGATAAGGAGGTCACGGGTTGCGACAATGGCTGGGTTTATGATACCAAATATTATGGTTCAACAGCAGTGTCACAGGTAAGTTCAAATTGTTTGTCTGTTTGTGTGTATGGATGTTTGCACTTTTGTTTGTTTGTTTTGTGATTCGCTAAATCAGAAAATCAAAAAATAAAATCATCGAAAATCATATTTTTGCATTTTTGTAACGAGTAGGCCTACAGGTGTGTGAACATACCCGGTATGTAAGTAGGCAACTCTTTGATAAGACCGAACACGACCTAGTGAAGGCAAAAATGTCACATTTTAGTCATTATTTATAATGTTCTCAGAATCGTCCTTCCTGTACTTTGCATTGTACAGTAAAAAAGTCCAATATAATCAACACTTGGACTCAACACTTGGACTATCACAGAGCTTCACAGTGTTGGATAGGCGCAATTTTTCCCACATTTTTATAACTTTTTTTGATCAAAATTCATTTTTTACCCAAAATATCACATTTTTGACCATGCAAGCATTACATTTTTGACCAAAAAATCACGTTTTGACCAAAACAAGATTCTGAAAACATAGTAATGATAGAATTGAATGATTATTCAACCAATACAAACTTTATTGGTCTCGCTATTTTACAACTCAAAGCTCGGCCAACATTGCACCTGACCAATAAATGTGTGTATTGGGTTCGAACCATCATTGCTGGAGGAGTCTGTCCGTATATGGACACTGATAGACCTACATTAAAACAAATAGAGCTTCATATTTACCAACATTGCTGATTTTTTTCTTTTGCCAATTCTTTTCATATGAAAAACAAAACAAAACCACAAATTGATAATTTTATTGACGTTATAATATCCTTCACTTTTTTAAAAGCCCGTGGGCCACTGCGCAGAAGAACCTACCCTAGCATGCACAAAAATGTTTTTATAAGACCGCCTACAACCGCCGCTCATTAGGGATATCCAACTATATTACCCCGCAGGGCTACAAAGAACCACTAACCGCGAAATTTGGACAGCCAACAAGTTTTGCCCCGCAGGGCTTACAAAGAAACACTAAGCGCAAAATTTGGATCATGAGCCAACAAGCTTTGCCCCGCAGGGATCAAAGAACCACAAACCGCGTAATTTGGATAACCAACTAGTTTACCCCGCAGGGCTACAAAGAACCACATTAAAACACATCAAAACACATAAGGTCTATACGTTTCACTCGACGAAATGCTTTTCATAAAATCCTGCCAACTAAGAAAACCAACAAGTAAAGATGACTTAGTATACATCTTAAGAAACTATCATCTTGTGCAAAAAGTTTTAAAAAGCGTGAAGCCACACAGGAAAGATTTTTTTAAACTTTATCCTTTGAAACGGTTTTTATTTTGGTAGATATTATTGTATTGGTATTTTATATTATAAAGAATTATAGGCAAAAATACCTGGATCGAAATTCCACATTACGCTGAGTCAATGTACGTTCCATTCACACCTGTACGATTAGTGTCTTCGAAAAGAGCGGTATTGTATTCAATCTATATGATTGCACACATTGCAGACATGACAGGTGATGAGTGCAGCCTACATGAAAATGTTTGACTACAAAAACGATTCTCTTATAAATGCATCTACGCACAGTTTCCATCTCGATATAGGCTACACCCGAGCACACAGAAATTTCCAAGCACAGCGAGTCTAGGCTCTACGCAGACTGTGTTTTACTACACGGTTGAGTGCATAGCATCATAAGAACTGTGTGAGATCTAGTGGAAAAAGAAATATGTGATTGGTTTTTGTCAAGTGTTCCCTTTATCCAATCAGAATTTTATTTTTATATAAACGAAAGTTAACACTTCCCCCTAAAAACACTTTTTCTCATTAGGCCAACTGATAACGCAATTCAATGTTATAGCAAAGCGAATGTGGTAAATCTGTTGAAAACGACCTATCCCAGCACAATTTTTGACCAAATTGTAGGTTTTAAAAGTCAAAACCTCAAGTGTTCCTTACAATATTTTTCAAATTTTATGTTATTGAAAGAGCACACTTATAATTGTCCATATACTAGCCTCATTAGACCTAGAATGAGCAATGGCCAATTCTCTTTAGATTGCAAATCTTGTGCAAAAAGTTACTATTTTCGCCTGTTTTGTCATACGGTTGTAAATTCAATGAACTATGACTTTGCTAAAGAGCGCTTACAAATTGATATGTACTTATAGTGCATGGCAATACATTCACATATTGTGTTCACCCCATCGCTATGGTAATTAATCATGTCACATCACCTACTTCTAATCTATGGCGAATAGTATTAGTACGACGAACTAAAATGAGGTATTACGTATATGCAATCAAATACTACATTTAGTAGTCAACACTGCACAATAAATGTGATATGACCGATTTGGCCAACCATACTACACCAGAAAAGTTCATCAGAAGTGTATTTAACCTCTTCTCGAAGAGTCAAAACACCTCGCAGTCCCAAAAGTACACGGTGTGTGATATATCTGGTGTAATTTACAGTTTTCTTAATCGTTATGGGCAAACAAATGTATTGTCATGCATTTGCTATAGATTTATGATTTATACATATCATATCAAACATACAAACATATTTTGAGAATAACATAATGCAGAACTTTTGTGATATGACGTGGCGAAGCTCATATTTTCGTGTTTTTGATTTTTGTTAAGAAATCTACTTTTAACTGAGAAATAACAGTTCATTCAATAAATTATGTATTTTCTTGTTTAGTCTTACAAGATAATAGATGTGAACACTTTTCACTTTTTGTTTTCTGTGCTGAAACCCCTAGGGGCTCCCACTAAAAATGGGTGACGGGGATGTCGGGCCTCATTGACCCCCATTTTTCAACTCACTCTCACCCAATGACTCCCTTTTTGTTTTACCGAACTGCCTCTCCCCCCAAATGACCCCCTTTTTGTTTTCTTGCAAAAGACCTTTTTTTCAAGAATTTGGAAAAAATTTCTTGTAATCTCTCACCGTTTTTTCATTTGTTCATTATTTTTTTGTCAACTTTTTCAAAAAATTTCAAATTTTGATGAATTTTTGAAAATTTTGTATCATCTTTTATAATTGGACCCAAAATTGTTTCCAGTCTCACGGAAAGACCCCCTCCCTTTTTTTATGGGAACATTGTTCCCAACCTTACGGAAAGACCACTTTTTGGAACCTTACCGAAAGACCCCGGCCCCCTTCTCGTCATATGTTGCTGAACATTCAACATTGATCCAATAGCTTGAATGACAAATGGACTATTCCAGAAAATTGATGCACACCCCGAGGAGTTTGGATTTCCAGACTTTTTTTGTCCAGTTGTGATTGTTGAAAAATCCAGACTTTTTAACTTTAAGCGTCAAAAGGCGAAAAAATCCAGCAGAAATATAGTTCAAAATCAGAAATTCTGAATTTGAAAGCTCATTTAGGAAATTTCTGCGATTTATCAATCATTCTATTAATTGCATTTCCAAGCTTTTTCAAGTAACATTAGCAACTGGAATTCCAGTTGTTTCCAGAAAGCAAACTTGAAAATCCAGACATTCATATTGAAAAATTACTCCTCTATACGGGGTGTGCACTTATTTTCTGGAATAGCCCAATTATACAATTGAGATAATATCCAAAGGGGGTTGTCTTATCGATTCAAGACTCTCCGGAGAGACTCCTTTCACAATAGCATAGGTTCTTGAAATCTATACTGTAAATTGGCCAGAACACATGGAACGCGTTCATTAATGTAACGGTTTTTTAACACATGACACGTGTTCAACTTATTTAGAGAACACTAGTGTGAACACCTGAGACGTGTTCATAAGATACAGTTGAACACATGACACATGTGTATATAAGTGTTCTAAAATATTTCAGAACATCAGTGTTCGGTTGTTGTTCAAACTACAAGAGTACCAGTGTTCAATGAAACAAAGAAAGACATAAGGAAATAAGAACACGTGTCAAGTGTTCAAAAGGTGTTACATATGTGTTCTAAGTTTTGAAAATGTTGTCTTATTTTTACAAAATCAAATATTAATGTAACAATATTTCCTTTTTGTGATAGTGCTAGGTATAAGGAGACACTATTTAAGGCAAATTTTAGTATGGATATGCAGACATTTTTTCATAACCATGATAACTAATCTTGGAAACAGAGACAGAACACTAGTGTCAAGTGTTCTATGACTTTTACAGTGTACGTCCCTGTGACATGTTCCGTAAGAAATAAGCGAAATCTGAGAAGAACAAGAACAGTCTTTAAAAAGACGAACTGAGTTCACTGAGTTCATTTTGTACAGTAGCGCAGTGCCAAGGATGATCTGACACCTCATGCAGCACTACTGAATCGTTACAAAATTTCTCTGACATCGTACATTCACTATGGTTTAAAAAAAGGATCACGAGGTATTTTTAAATGCTCTAAGCATGTTTAAACCTATTAATTAGTGCAAAGTGCACAGATAACTATGCCTTTTGTTTGCAGCCATGGGCGTCAATCCTGGGGGCATGTCCCCCTCACCTTTTTTTTTGTTCTTTACAGTCACTTTTTGATAAATCAGGCCGTGTGTCCCCCCTCGCACATATTTCACGACGTATTTTGACGTATTGGTTTTACTAAATCATGTTTTTTTAATGAGCTAATTATATGACTTGAAAGTGCTCATGAATATGTAATGTACGCCAATATTTTCAGTGCTGAAAAACAATGCAGAGACTTAAATGTTCATGACATTTTTATTTCACAGAAATTGGTTTCAAACTTGGTCAAAGTGTTCCGAATGACTAAAAAAGTCAGACAGATTCGACGTAGAATATTTGATGTAACATATCTAGTCCCATTCTATTTCCAGTAATGTTTAAGTTCTAACGAATATTTGATGACGTAAAATCTATGATATGTTACGTAAATATCTGGTAGAAAAATCGATTTTACGTCATCAAACATTCGTTAGAAGTTAAACATTGCTGGAAATAGAATGGGAATAAATTAGATAACGTAGATGTTAATATTCTACGTTGAATAAAAAGTCTGTTGGGTCACTAACAATAGTCTTTGAGGAAAAAATAACAATTATCCAATTATCTTCAATTCGCAGTGGAACCTTGTATGCGAGAAAAACTCGCAGCGACAATTGTCGAAAACTATGGTGATGGTGGGTAAAATGATTGGTTCGGCTGTGTTCGGACAACTTGCAGACTTCTTGGGACGCAAAACTATGCTGCTTTTTGGATTACTTATGCAGGTATGCTATATGTCTATGTGACAAATACAGAGGCACATATACCCAGACAATGCCATATGGACAGACAGACAGACAGACAGGCACCCAGACACAGAGTCAGAGACACCCCTACAGACACACAGAGAGACAGGCAGACAGATACACTGACAGACGGTTGGACAGACAAAAAGACCAACAGACAGACACGCACCCAAACAGACATACAAAACGATGCACATGATACGAAACCTGTATTTAGTGATCGAACATTTTTTGTAATCGATTTGTAAACATGAAAACATGGTAGAAAGGCTGATCTTTCTTCCGTGATGAAAACATGTAAACACCAATGTTAAATTCGAAGACATTTTGTGCGATTAATTCCTAACCGTATACCCAGCAAACACAAAAACGTTTTAAAAACATTTTAAATAAGGTATATTTTAGCTTTTGGTTTAGGTAAAAACGTTTTAATAACATTAAAATGTCGGGTTATATAAAGGTCATGATAACGTTTTAAAACGTTTTTATGAAAATACACTACAACAATATTTTTTAATGTTTTCAAAAAATGTTATTGTAAACTATTTTTGCAAACATTTTTGCCAAATATTGTGTCAATACTTAAATAACATTATGTTAAAATATTTTAACCCGGCAAACACAGAAATGTTCTGAAAATGTTTTTATCAAAACCTTTTTATAACATTTAAATGTCGGGTTATATAAAGGTCATGAAAACGTTTTTAAAACGTTATTGAAAATATTTTGGGCAAACATTTTTCGCAAAATATATTTCCAACCCCAAAATAACATTCTGTTTAGAATGATTTGTATCAAGTTTTCAAGAATGTTTTTGGAATGTTATTAAAACGTTTTTATACCCTTTATATAACCCGACATTTAAACGTTTTCTGTAAAACATTTTTGTTTGCTGAGCAATAGATTATCAAAAATGTTTTTAAGGATATAAAAATGTTTTATACTCTTAATATACCCTTTATATAACCCGACATTTAAACGTTTTCTGACAACCTTTTATAACCTTTTGCGAATGATGTCAAAAACGTTTTGTGTTTGCTGGGTAGCCATCATATTCCTATTACTCATATCATTGCATTTTAGTATGAGTAAAACAGCTCGTGTTGGCAAACAAGATTGTGTTTAGCGATTTTGATGTACAGTAAATATCATTCATGTATAATATGAATAGCAATGGTCCAAGAATAGACCCCTGTGGGACTCCAAAACTCATATGCTCATATGCAAAGTTAACCGAACTGTAAGCATGGTAAGAAACAACTTACTTAATGGCTATCTTTCGTGTGCGAACAAAATTAAGATTAAATTGATCTTCTAATTTTCTTTTAGACTTCTGTTGGAGTCGGTGCAGCTTTCGCTCCAAACTTTCCGGTGTTTTGCATCATGCAATTTCTGTTGGGTATGACGTCATCAGGGATATTTGTAACAGCTTATGTCATTGGTCAGTAATCATTTTAATTATTTTGTTTTCATTATCATAGAACATTAGGTTTATCAGAAAAACCCTGTTGCGGAGTTGGTAACCGGTTTTAACCTTTTTTTAATATGAACGTTTAATTGAAGCTCCCCAGCAGAAGAATTACGATTAATTAAGGGAATTTTAACTCTTAAAAGACCAAGAACTTTCTTGGAAAGGACATTCTGGTATAGAATTACCTTTTTATTTATTATGTTAATATATTATAGTGTTATATATTTAATCATTGCGAACCTCAATCCTATTACATTCTGTTAAACATTGGGGTGAATTTGTATTTAAGTTGCAACGTTACCATGGTTAAATAACTACTCGGTCCCAAATCAATGGCGGCGGGGGGGGGGGGGACAATTAATGACCATACGGGGACGGTGCCGTAAATAGTTATGGATCTCATTTCCGGGCCTCGGTATAACAATGACCCCTTTTCAACTTTTTTCGAAATAAATACCACATTTCACTGCAGCCCAAATTGCAGCCCAAATATTCGGCAATATCCAGTGTTTAAAGATTTCAAATTAGACATTTAATTTTCTTCTCGTCAAATTTACTCTCACTTATTATAGGTACTGAGTTGGTTGGACCATCTAAAAGAGCACTTGCAGGGATAGCAATTCGTATTTTCTACAGCTTGGGGATGATGTTGTTAGCAGTACTTGCGTGGGTTTTACGTGATTGGCCAAAGATTGAATTAGTCATTTCCGTTCCACCAATCATATTCCTTGTATATTACTGGTAAGTTCCAACATATTTTTTTTAAATAACTATCAGTGCTTTTGTTTGCCGTTTTATTTCCTTGAAGATTTTATAAATTCAGACTTTTTTAAGTCTTCAATGTTTAGTTTGATAGGTGTGCTTATACTAGTTGGCATATACAGTGTGGGCCAAAAACAACTTTACCCAATTTAAAAGGTTCATATCTCAAAATTGAAAAGTCTGCTGCAAATTGTTTTCACATGTTCGTAAAGAACATCTTCTTTAAAGTATTTGGTGAAAAAACTATCCAAAAATGTATTAAATTAAAAACGTGACGCTAGTTTTAAATCAAAGAGTCAAAATTAACTTTGTCCACGCGAAAGCCTACTAGCTGTCGCGTCGCATCACTTGCAATGGTGAGTTCGATAAAGAATGAGATTGAGAACCACTCAGTATACGCACAAATATGTTCAGCAATTTTATATAACACAATCAAATAAATCAAACATTTAATTTAAATGTCAAGCTATGACATTTCGTCATGATATGCAGCTTTCACGCTGCAAAGATAAACACAATTCTCTTCAAATATGTGCAAAGTAATTGTAACCTCAGACCTGATTTTTTTTTGTCATTATGAAATGTTATCTACAAGAAAGTTTGAAGTTTGAAGTTATTGAACTTATTGCGTTCGTGGTATGTTCGGCAAATTGTTGCATCGACAACTTACTCTGGGGTTATAGCTGCAAGTTCCTTGGAACCGCTGCAATATTTGCAGCTGAACGACCAGTTCTTGGACGTCCGCTCCGTGCTTTGCATCTATTCATCACACTTCCGAGGTTATGAAAGTTGTTCGTATGTAGAGTTACTTATGGTAGGTTTCGGGGGGATCTTACGTTCGGGAAATGAATCAGAAATTGACGCTGTACTACCAAAAAGCTTTCTGTTCTTAATTAAGTATACCTCTGCCATAAAAGTCATCTCTTGTGTTGTGAATTGCCTTGTGTTGTGAATTGCCTTATCTTGACACCTTTCCTATTTAGAAATAAGCCACGCTGTCACAAAATGCACGAAGGCATATATTTAAAATTAAAAAATTACGCCAGATAAAACCTTTGTAATTGTGTAATTTTTATGCTAATTGGAGTGAAGTTCGAGTACATGACAAGTAAATGGGGGTTAAAATCGATTGTATTTCTTTCATGTATGTAAAACAATCATTACTTTTCAAAGACAAGCCAAACGTGTTTACCAATTACATGTATGCCTAACGCATATGTATGCCGTACTCTTTAGCAATCGGACACATACCATTGAATTACGTGTGGACAAAGTGATTTTTGACCCTCGGACGTAAAACTAGCACCATTTTGTTAATTTAGCTTCTTTTGGTTTCATTTCTTCATCACATATTTTTAAACATGTTTAAGGAGAATTAAAATATATATGTAAGCGACACCGTAAGCGACACGCAAGAAAGCGACCAGAGCGTTAAACATGTTTAAGGAAAAACGCAAGCGAGCGTATAAAAATCATGCGCGTTAAACATGTTTAAGCTACGCGATAAACGCATGACTCTAAGTTTGTTCTACATTTCTCTCATTCACCTGAGGAGCCTTCGGGCGAAACGAATCGTAGTGAAAATGGAGTAAATTTGTTTCTTTTAATGTTATGTACACGCTCTCCTTCACAGGATCGAGCACTCTATTTAATGAAAGAAGAAACACAACTTTATGTATTTTTAGAAATATATATTTTTAGAATATGTAACAATATTATGAATAGCTCTCCTACAATTCGAGCAACCACCCTCTGAAATTGGGTAAAGTTGTTTTTGGCCCACACTGTACAAAAGACGAAATCGAAGTATATTTAATTTAGGCATGAAGGACGTCATATCTATGGCTCAGAGCAGTGGCATGGCCAAGGGGTACAGCCCGGGGGTACAGCTGCCCATTCCCTTCCCTCCCCACATGTGAGATGCTGGCAAACTTGCAGCAGCAAGGGTTTACTCTTAAGTTGTTTGATGTGATCATTTATTAATGTTTCTAACAAAACATTGCAGAATTTTCAATTCTAGACCTTTACAATACCAACAGCTATCACACTAATTTACACATATATTTTTTAGCTATTTTTAACTTAGATTTTATTTTCTTTATCAATTTTTTCTTCTTTTGTTCTGCCTTTTAGTGGTAAATTTTATTCTATAAATTGTATATTTGTGTGAAAATTGAGGGCGCTATTTACATATATTTTTAATTTAATTATTTTAGCTCAATTCCGTAATATGGGTTATTCCTTTCATTTCGTGATAAAAAGTAGTTTGAGAATTTCCTCCTTTTTTACGACATGGCATAACTGGGCATTAACAGCAGATTTGGGCAGGTAGAGAATTCCATAATTGGGCTGTATAGATGGTAGAAATGATCTTTCATGGCTGACAAGGTTTGATCTTGGGACTTCCACTGCTATATATTACTCATTTTATGATGTTTTATTGCCATTACAAGTGTCTATCCCTTGTCAATATCGATGTCAATAATTTGGATACAATGGTCGCTCCTCTGCCCTTCCCCCACCTCATACACGTCACTGATCTTCCACGTTTATTTTCCACCCTTCTCTGTAGGATCTTACCGGAGTCCCCTCGATGGCTGATATCACAAGGACGAGAAGAAGAAGCCTTACAGATTATAAAAAGAGCAGCTAAAATCAACAAAGTCAAATTAAAATATGTTGAAACAAATATTCCAGGGAAACAGGTTCTTCAGAGTGCTAATGGAAGGCCGGTGATGAGAAGGAGGCACAGTGCTGTGGATTTGGTTCGGACGCCAAATATGAGATTTAAAACAATCAAAATTTATTTTAATTGGTAAGTTAACAGATGTTTTGTAGTTGTTGTTTTTGTTGTTGTTGTTTTTGTTGTTGTTGTTGTTGTTGTTCATATCACAGTATGCATAAGGGTCGTGGCTCAAACACTGATCAAAAACATGTTCTGACCAGTAGGAATGTGTAGTTGGATGTTCAAAGAAGGCAAATCCCTATTGCCAACTTGGGAACATGTGTACTTGTAGCCCAATATCGTCACAGCATATAGCACCCAGTTTGGGTTCACGGTCTCGAAATATTCCAATTAAAATTGTTTGCTTCAAATATGGGACATAACAAAACCCAATTCTAATCTTTATATTTATAAAGCTATATCAGTGTGGGCACATTTTTCATAGTAGAGACTTAATCCATTATACAGTACATCACCCAAATTAGGTGTAAATTCCTTTTTATACCGTGTGGCGGAAAAATAAATCTATGCGACACTGGGAGGCACACATCATAAACATCTCAAAAAAATGTAATTACCCTCCCCCTTTGAATAATTGTGGCAATTAATCAATTATTCAAAAACGGGCTATTGTATTACAAATCTGTAAAATGCGTTGGAAGCAGAATTTACTTCTGCGCATTTTGACACCTCATTTGTAGCAATTGACTTAATATTGACGTCCCAGCGTACATTTAAATCAATGTATCCCAAGATATGAAAGTTACGGTAAATTCTTTTGATTTGTATTCAGTATAATTGTAGGAAATCTGTGTAATGATATTTGAGTGTTTTTGTATTGTTGTAAGTGCAACTTTCAAATCTGGACCTCACTACATTAAATTGACCGGTGTTTTATTGTTTTCTGGGCTATCGTATCAAGGTGTCAAAATGCGCGAAAATAAATTCTGCTTCCAACGCATTTTACAGATTTGTAATACAATCGCCCGTTTTTGAATAATGGCCATTACTTTTTTTAGATGTTTACATCATATAAATGGGGTGGATATGAGTGTGTTTTTGGTGAACCGAAGGTACACTACTCTTGTTCTTTTCAGCCACTGTTTGGCAATTCAGGCCGATTATCCCCCTCCCATTTCAAGCCGGATTGGCGCTAATGAATGACAGTTTCTTTGAACTTTACATTATACAATGTCATCTACAAAATGGGTAGTCTAATACCTTTACCAAATTTATCTAAACAAAAACAAAAAGATTTGGTACATCAGAAACGGTAAAAAAATCTTTAAAAAAATCCTTGAACTCTCTAAAAGGAAAATATCGATTTTCAATCTAAAAACTGTTACGAAAAGATCTTTAAAATAAATTGAACATTTCAATCTTTCAATCTTTTTTTTTTTAGATCTTTCCTCGCCAAAGTCTTTTTAGATTGGAAGTCAATCTTTTCAGGCATTTTGATAAAACTAGCCTACACAGAAAACTGTTAAAGTGGGTCACCGGTACTCACGTATGTGAGTATTTACTCCGTCCCTGTGGCGACACCCTTGACAAATAAAGTAGGTCAAATGACACACCCATAATAGGTCACGGTGACCTACTAAGTTCAGTTTCGAGTCACTGTGACACATGTATAATGGGTCACATGACATGATATTCACATCAAGTGAGTCTGTGCAGAGACTCGCACCCACTGTCATAGGTCACATGACTCGCTTCAACTGCCAAATGAGTCCCATCAACTCGCTTACATAGGTCAGACTGACCTATTTACACAGGTCAGACTGGTCATCGGTACTCACTTATGCGAGTTTTCTTCCGTCCCTGTAGTGACACCCTTGACAACTAAAGTAGGTCATGTGATACACATGTAATAGGTCACGGTGACCTACTAAGATCAGTTTCGAGTCACTGTGTATAATACTAGTACTTACCGTTTAATTTCGATCATTTAAAATATGGTTTCTTTTATCACAGGATAAGCAGTTCTATGGCATACTACGGGCTTTCATTCCTGACAGAAGACCTTGGTAGCGATCCCTTTTTAGCCTTTTTCATTGCTGGTGCTGTGGAAATACCAGCCTATATTTTATGTCTACTATTTCTGAATAGATTTGGCAGGAAATGGCTGACGTCTATTTTCATGGTGGCGGGTGGAGTAGCGTTGTTATGCGCTATTCCAGTGCCAAACGGTAAGTTTTTTGTTTAATTCAAAAATTTCAGAATTGTAAATTTACATGACCATATTTGGAATCAGCATGAAAAATGCAGTAAAATGTACAAACAAGCCTAGTGTTAGTTCAGTGGTTCTTGAAATGGCTGGCATCTATTTTCATGGTGGCTGGTTGAGTAACGTTGTTAAATGCGCTATTCCAGTACCAAACGGTAAGTGTTTAATAATTATATAACACTCGCCACGCGACTGCAGACGACAAGTTTTTTTTAATTCAAAAATTTCAGAATTTTAACAAAACTTGAGGCCTTTCTTCTCAGCAAATATTACAAATTATGGCTAGCTGCCTCCCGGGGCTGCCTCTTACTTTCGCCTCAGCAAACAGCCTCCAGAGGGCATCTTCATCATAGTGGTATTATCATATCAACATCTTATGATCATTTTTTTGTAAAAAAGTTATTTTGCGAGGAAAACCAGGGAATGGAAAGTCTACCTTATTCTAAACCAAGGTGCCTTGCAGCAAATAGCTGCAAACTAGTAAGGGTGAAAATAGTGATTCCGTGACCAAATCACGGGGAACAAAATTTGAAAGTGGTTTCTTGTACTTCGAGGTATGGGAAATCATTTAAAGAATATGCAACCTCGTCAAATGGTGGGAACTCTAGACAGAAGGCGCTTTTCAAAATGGCCCCAAAATGCCTAAAATTGTCAAAATTGTCACAATTGTGTGATTTGGATACCATAATGCTGAAAAGGTAATGATTTTTGTAGCTATATATCCTATATGACCCAATTTAATAATTTCAGCAAAAATTGTGATTAGAAATATGGCGGAAACAGCATCTAGAGGGCGTCTTTTTAAAAATATGCTAATTTCCACTTCTAACTTCTGACCTACTGTTGTTTAGACGTGCTTGAATTGACTTCGAAGCAGTGGCGTAGATTTCTTTTTGACATTGGGGGGATGGGGTTGGAAAAAATTCTTGAAGTATAGTGAAAGCAGGACCTTTTGGCGACAGAATAAGTTAATGGTACAAATGCGCGCGAAGCGAGCGAAAAATTTTGCTATTTTTAAGCTAAACTGATGAAATATGTTGCAAAAGTGGAATAAATGCACGCGAAGCGCGCGAAAATTTGTACTTTTGGGGCTAAAATGGGCAAATATGAGGTTAATTTGGTCAGAAACTTATATTCAGGCGTCAACATTGGGGGGATGATTGTATGGAGCATCCCCCCCTGGCAAAATATTGGGGGGGATAAATCCCCCCCATCCCCCTATGCTTCGAAGAAGACAAATCAAAGTGCCACTTGGTATCGCATCATCATCATCATCATCGTCATCGTCATCGTCATCATCATCATCATCATCATCATCATCATCATCATCATAGTGGTATTATCATATCAACATTTTATGATCATTTTCTAAAAAGTTATTTTGCGAGGAAAACCAGGGAATGGAAAGTCTACTTTATTCTATTATACAAATATTGACTGCTATGAGGGCATGGTTACGATTATAGGTTCAATGTGATCTCAAACCATGCTATGACCCGAAGCGCAGCCGAGGGTCATAGCATGGTTTTGAGATCACGGCGCGGGCCTATAATCTTAACCATGTCCCGAATATAAAGCAGTCAATATTTGTTTTATATACCGAATGGATACGTGGATGTTGCGATTGCGCAGTTTGATCGGGACGCACGTGACCGATCCACAGTTCATTTCCATGACTATGATGACCGGTCCATAGTTCATTTTGAGGGCATAGTTAATTCATGACTGCACTTTTAACCAATCAGATAATCTATATAATTATGAGGTATATAAACCGAGATATATGAACAATACGAAGCTAACTTGCAGCTGCAAACGTGAGAGACTTCATTTTTCTCTCACTCCTCTCTATCCCTCTCTCCCTCCCCCTCTCCCTCTCTCTATCTCTCTTTCTCTCATCGTCGTCTGTCTACCATGTATCAAATTATTCATTTTTCATGCTTTCTTGCTACTTTAAACCTGTTCCAACATATTTTAATGTAAACATAAAAATAGTTAAAAACAAAATGGTATGAGGTATAGACAATAGAATTTATGGATGCTAATACATTCCTTGAAAATCATAAACAAGCAAAAACAGAAACATTATACATCCGGAACATACAACTGCACCAAAGTATAATTCTGTCAACCAGGTGTGGTATGGTGTCAAGTGGACGAAAAGTTGACTATGGGGTCCAGAACGTAAATTTAAAAAGATGTCTTGGCAAGCCTTTGACACAGATTTTAGCGACGTCCCTCGAATAGCACGAGGGAAGCGAGCAGCGAGTGAAATATAGATCGTCATATCATACCAGTGGTGGCGGAAGCATACAATGTAGGTGTGTGTGTGGGGGGGCATAATGTGCCAGTATTGAGACATACGCTAAGCGCGCAATTTAATAAATTAAATTCAGACTATGTTAGCCCAAAATGAGGTGAATTTCGGTATTCGATGGATTCGAAGCGCAGAAAAATGTAGCAATTTTACCCTATTTTGGCCTATAATACGTTCTTGTTTGGGCTAAAAAGAAAGATGCACAGTGCAATTATTGCTTTATTTTTTCTTCTGTTATGATTTAGGGCCTAGGGCCTAAGTAAAAATTTAGGGGGTGTCCCCTTCCCCCGTACTTCCGCCGCCTTTGCATCATACAGGTATGGTAGGCCTATATATATATATTTTGAGGGAAAAAAGGACGTTTCTTGACAATGTCCTTTTCGTTCGTCCTTTTCTTCATAATTATAGGCCCTAATGTGACCAAGTTTTACCTGTCACGATTTCATAATAATATTGAAATTGACTAGACGAGACCTATAACTCTTTCCTTTGGAATCATTCCAAGAAAATTTTAGTTTACTTTACTAAACCAATTTTTTATGGTTGCGTCAAGTCAAATATTCAGAATGCTTAGTGTTAAAGGGGCATTCCTTGATTTTAGCATCCTATTTTTATGGTACATGGTTTAATAGATATCCACGAAAAAAAGCTTATTTCCAAAATGTCAGTTGATTACGACATTGAACGCATGCGCATAATTGCATGTATGAAGCGCACCATTGGTCAGTGTGATGTAATTTTTGTCTACCAACACTACAAACTGGCCGGGCAAACTGGACGATTCATATCTTTGTCAAACGACCACACCTGCATGAAGGGTTATTCACCATGTTCACACAATAATTAGGTTTCTGATGGTATAAAAATCTCAACTTTTTTGGAGTAAGTGGGCCATGAAGCTGTGGATAACGAAGTGCCCCTTTAAAATTAATCGTTACATAATTATTGAAAATGCATATTCATAAGTTATTTTCACATACTAGTATTAATGATGTCATTGATAAATATTCATTAGGGACATATTCATGACGTTATAATCCGCTTTTAGTTTTTTTTTCAGTGCAAAATAATAATTATAGGAAATTAGGTATCACGAGAGTTCACGACTTTGAGCTATTGTATTATTGAAAACTTATGATAGAGGATACATGAAATCAACCCAAGTATCAAATCATGTTTCATTTACCAAAGTAGGGAACGGGGTACCTTGGGAAATGCACTATAAGGGAAACAGGAGTGACAGAAATACTGCGAATCATGTTGCATTTCCTGTCAATGTTTTGTTAATAGCAAAGAAAACTATGGGATTGTTGTCCTTTCTGCTGTTGTTTCTTTGTTTATGTTCCTTTTTTCCTTCTTTCTTTCTTTGAATCATTTTTTCTTTCTTTCTTTATTTCTTTCTTTCTTTCTGTCGCCTTGTCTTTCTTTCTTTTTCATTGTTACCTTCTTTTTTCATTCCTTCCTTATTTCTTTCTTTCTTTCTTTCTTTCTTTCTTTCTTTCTTTCTTTCTTTCTTTCTTTCTTTCTTTCTTTCTTTCTTTCTTTCTTTCTTTCTTTCTTTCTTTCTTTCTTTTTCTTTCTTTTTTTTTCTTTCTTTCTTTCTTTCCTTCTTTCTTTCTTTCTTTCTTCCTTCATTTCTTTCATTCCTTCTTTCCTATCTTTTTATCTTTCTATATTCTTCGAATATATTTTCTCTCCTAAAATAATATTGTAATGTCTTCTCTTCTTCTATCACGATTTCAGAATACACCAACATGACTCTAGCCATCGCAATGGTCGGTAAACTCTGCATTTCCGGATCCTATGCCATTGTATATCTCTATGCAGCTGAGCTGTTCCCTACACCCATCAGGTATTTATTTTGTTCTTTAAAAATCCGGATCAAAATTATCCCTTTGTTCTGGAATTTTGTTGAAAATTAATGTGTTTAAACAAGTTTCACTTACTGAGATCACTTTTTTGTTGTTAAACATTAGCAAGCAATAATTTAGATCCGGATAAACTTGTATTTTGATCCAGATCCGGTCCGGATATACTTTTAACAGTAAACAGTAAAACAGGTGAATATAATAATTATGTTCACATGCTTTCCAAGGAAGCAAAGCTACCTTACCGCTATGCTAACATAATGACATTATTCACTCTTATTCAGTGGTATCGTAGTACCGTAATTACTAGCATATAAACGGCGGCTCTCAATGACCACCACGCGCTTGGTAATTCTCACCGAGCGTGTTTAAACAAGTTTCGCTTCCTGGGATTAAAACTTCACCAAATAGTGCAGTCACACCAATTTAACAAAGGTCTATTATTTCAAACATATTTGTGTATTGTTTTTCAAAAATAATGCTCCCCTGATTATTCACGAATGTGCCTATTATTATGCGCACCTGTTGTGAATGGGTTTTTTTCTTTGTATCGTACAATACCGTAAACGTTCGCCTAATGGCGGTATGGAGTTCATGGAAATGAGAGAGCGCCATCCCTGTAAAAGCCGACAATTATCACTGATCATTAAGGGTACGTGTAGTTAAAGGATGAAACCTATCGACACATACAATTATGAGCAAGATCGAACAAACTTGTTCATGATAATGCGGTAATCATTCACCTGATACGTTGTGGCCCAGTGAGCAGAGCATTAGACTATAGTGCGAGGATAAAGAGAACTTGTGGAGAAGATTGATATGGTTCGAATCACAGATTATGATGTCTGTCAATGTTTTTTTTTTCTGATTTGAGGAAATTTTATTCTCTATTTTCTTGATTTTATCTTTAACATTGTTTATATAATTTTATTATTTTATCTTGTATGTGTCTTTTTTCATGATTCTTTGTTTTTTCGTTTCATTGTAGAGTAACTCAGTCCATTCAATCAAATGTTGTAATGAACCTATTTGATTGTATAGGCATTTGTTATGTGTGTGAGACGAACTGTCGCGTGCGCCAAGTCTTTCAATTCGCGCGAGTGTCCTTGCCTATGCATCAGTGGTCATAAGAGGTATATCATATTATTCGAAAGGGGGGGTCCCAAATATACGGGGGTCATAAAGTCTTGGAAAGAATAATAACAGGGGGTCATAAAATGTTTTATGACCAAAATGTAGGTAGTCACACGATGACCACAGAAAGTGTGTTATTTTATTTAAAAAGACTGATTTCAATAAAATTTAGGGGTTTGGGATCATAAAATTTTTGTTGCCGAAATAAGGGGTGCGCAAGTTTATTGACGCAGACTTTTTGTAAATTTGGGACCCCCCTTCCTAAAAAAATGACAGCCCTCTAAGAGGATTCAAAAGATAACCTCTGCCCCAATAATCCCTAGCTATATTTGTTTGAAACTGTTCCACGGAGGATGTATCATAATAGGCTCAGTCTTCAAATGATATATATAAAATTTGAATGAGTGAACGAACAAAATCATACAACGACCAACTGAATAGAGGCTGTGCATATGACGTATCATCCCGTAAATCTAGTGGCGGACTACTCAAATGCATTCAATAAAAGCATAATTGCATCTACCGCGACAGTTCGTCTCACACACATAACAAAATGCACTACGATCAAATAGGTTGATGACAACATTTGATTGAATGGACTGCACTGCGCCATGATTACGGGGAAGAAACCGGTTCAATTCTTTTGTTTGGAGCCAATCGATAAACACAAGGCCTCTATAGCTATCATTGAATACTGGCTAGGATTCCACAACACAATGAGAACATGTTATAAGGCGCTTTGGAAGGCACACAATACCCCAATGGCTTTCCATATTATGTGCACTCAACAACTATTCAGTATCGAAGCCCGGTATCGAAGTTACGTAATGTTACTATGTCAACGGGATCACGCGCTTAAGTAATGAACCACGATCGAAACAATCAGTACACAAAAAAGGCATATCAAAATAGCGTGATCGTAATGAACGCCATATAAACAGTGCTTGGTTCCGATACCATCGCGGAGTTACGTAACTACTTCGTGGTCTGATAGTTATATGATCAATGGTCTGATCTTCTTGGGTTCGATCCTTTTAAGAAAAGAAAAAATAGCTGATCATTTATAATGCATAAATGAATAAAGTAATGTAGTTACACAATTTGAAACATTGAGGCCGTTCTATTTTTCAAAGGTCATTTAACTGTTAAATGTAGTGGAATATATCACCCATTGATAGGTAGCAGGTGGAGCAAATTTTGTCAGCGGTTTTTGTTGCCGTTTGTTCGCAGTGCCTATTTATCTAAAAAAAATAAGAAAATTAAAATTAAATTAAAAAAAATTCACAATATTCTTTCGTAAAATGGGGACAAAATCCAAAAACATTTCTTGACCCTTCTTCACATAAAAGTGGGGGCAGAAATCAAGATTCGAACAAGTACCATTCACCATTCAAGGCGCACCCTCTACCGACTGAGCTAACGGGTCAGACAATAGAAGGGTGTAATTTTGAACTGAAGAATATTAAAAAATATGAAGAAATTACAATGTTATTAAAAGATTTACCAAAATGAGCTAGGTATAACGTATGAATCGATTTACAAATTAAGTCCAATGACACTTTGAGAAAGAATGCCTGAAGAAACCCCAAAACATTTGCTGCTCTAGCAACTAACCTAGTGACCTAAAGTATTGGGTCATGTCACGATATTTTTTTATGAGGCATTATGTCCAGGTTGCTCAATTTAACATACACGTATCCTTAATGCTGTTAAGATTTTACAAGGATGGCGCTCTCACATTTCTAAGAATCCAAAAGCGCCATTAGGCGAACGTTTACGGTATATCACGTTTTGGGGTCAATTCTGTGATATTATAAAAGCCATTGTCAATTTAACAAAAGCTATATTGTTTGGTATAGACATAAACATCTCTCTTATAAAAGTTGTAAAGTTTATATCTATGTTTTTCGCAAAAGTTCAGTACCATTTACATTTCACTTACTGAGATCACTTTTTTGTTGTTAAACATTAGCAAGCAATAATTTAGATCCGGATAAACTTGTATTTTGATCCAGATCCGGTCCGGATATACTTTTAACAGTAAACAGTAAAACAGGTGAATATAATAATTATGTTCACATGCTTTCCAAGGAAACAAAGCTACCTTACCGCTATGCTAACATAATGGCATTATTCACTCTTATTCAGTGGTATCGTAGTACCGTAATTACTAGCATATAAACGGCGGCTCTCAATGACCACCACGCGCTTGGTAAATCTCACCGAGCGTGTTTAAACAAGTTTCGCTTCCTGGGATCATTTTGTTGTTGTTGTTGTTGTTAGACATTAACAAGCAATAATTTAAATCCGGATTAACTTGTATTTTGATCCAAATCCGATCCGGATATAAGGCCTACTTTTAACAGTTGAATATAGTAGTAATTATGTGCACATTTTTTCCAAGAAACGCGTATCCTATGAATCAAATCTACCTTATCATGCTATAAAGATAATGACATTATTCACTCTTATTCGGTGGTATCGTAGTACCGTAATTACTAGCGTATAAACTGCAGCTCTCAATGACCACCACGAGCTTGGTAATTCTCACCGAGCACTGATGGTAACTGTTGATATTCGATTGCTGTATGTACAAAGAGTGAAATGGTATCATTTGTGATGGCAAGGTCGGAATCAAAAAAAACAAAAACAAAAAACACCATAATACACCAAGAACTATAAACAATTTGATGTAACTTTAACACTTTTCTTTTATTAAATTTCCATATAAAATCCAGAAACGCAGGCGTTGGCATGGGTTCATTCACGTCCCGCATTGGAAGCATATTAGCGCCACAAATTCTGCTACTTGGTGATGCGTTCACCCCACAATTACCCATAGCTATCTTTGGTGGCCTAGCCTTAGTGGCTGGTTTGCTGGTCCTGCTATTACCAGAAACACTAAATAAGAAACTACCGGAAACCATGGAGGAAGGCGAAGCCTTTGGAAAGTAAGTGTGCTTCTATTGTATTTCTATTGTTTCTAATATTTAGTAACCCTTTCCACTCAGATGTTGCAGACGACAAGTTCAAAATTTTCTTTCAAAATTCAAAAAAATTCAGATTTGTACATTTTTATGACCATATTCGGAATCGCTGTTAAAAATGCATTAAAATGAGTACAAACAAGCCCAGTAATTGGTTCAGTGGGTTTTGATATGGTATGTGGGCTCTTAATATTTTGTGTCCTCCCTGTCCCTCGCCTAATCTACGCCCTTGCTCATTACTGATAAATTATTGGTCTAACTTATAAAAGTATACATATTTCAATTTAGAATTGCAATGATTTGACAAATACAAGTGACGTCTGAAATGATGCTTCCGGAGAAAGTCGTAATTTTGGGCCAGAACGTACAAAAATATAATGTTCAGTATTACCACCAATTTCAAATATTTTCTTATGAACAGCGTCAGAATCATGGGACATTGGACATACCTTCCAACTTGCATCACCTCCTACGGACGTTCCTCAATCAAAAAAGTAAACCATTGAGATTCCACTATTTTCGGCAAATTTTTGCACCCCAAAAAAAAGGTATCTGACGCCGCCACCAAATAAAGAATTATTTTATGCGTATTTTGATACCTCATTCGGTACAAGCTAATATACCAATTTAAATGAAAAAGAGAGTACCGTATTTCAAAAGTATCAAAATTGCGACTTTTCTAACGAAAGCAGCCAATTATGAGCACAGCGAGTGCCTGGTTATCTGTCACGATGTAATGAACCCGTTACAAAAGTCAGAGGGAATCGCCCTGAAAGAGGAAATATCCAAATTTGTAGCTTTTGAAAACCACCCTTATTTCATATAAATTGGTATAAATAGGGGAACAAAATCGTATCGTGTTGAATGAGGATTTTCAAGTTCGATTTTCTCGAAATGCGTATTTTGCAAATACGTGTGATTCGGCCGACGATATGTAATGATTTTAATATGTAATTTATGAGTGTGTTCTTATATGCTTTTTATCTCGTAGTTTAATATTTTAGCTATGTTCTTCTGTTTCTTATTTTTTCATAATGTAAGCGCCTTGGGGTTGTGTTTTCAATGTAAGGCGCGTTTTTTAAATCCCACTTATTACCGGGACTTATTATTATTATTAAAATACGCAAACAAAATTCTCCACTGATTTAATATTTGGTATAAAGTTAGGTTTAGTGTCTCTGAGTTATTGCTTTTGTTTTATTGTGTACGGATTCTTTTTGTGAGCAGTATTATTTTTAAGAGATTGGATTGATTTTCTCACAGATATCCTAACACCCTTCAGACAAAATAAAGAATTAATTTTGCCTGTTTGGATCTCCCAGATGGAGTTCTTTGCACTTCTGTAAATACCATAATTGTTTCATGTAAAATAATTGTCACATCAGGAAAGTTGAGATGTCTATCTCAACTTTCCTAGTCACATATGGCTAACATAAAAATGTATCCCACGACATTAAAACTTCATAAACATTAACGTTTCGTCACCTAAGAGTACAGTCACACCAATTTAATAAAGGGCTATTATTTCAAACATATTTGTGCATAAAATGTATCTCACGACATTAAAACTTCACCAAATAGTGCAGTCACACCAATTTAACAAAGGTCTATTATTTCAAACATATTTGTGCATTGTTTTTCAAAAATAATGCTCCCTTGATTATTCACGAATGTGCCTATTATTATGCGCACCTGTTGTGAATGGTTTTTTTTTCTTTGTATCGTACAATATATCACGTTTTGGGGTCAATTCTGTGATATTATAAAAGCCATTGTCAATTTAACAAAAGCTATATTGTTTGAATTATGTATATAGACATAAACATCTCTTATAAAAGTTGTAAAGTTTATATCATCTGTATTTTTCACAAGTTAAAAAGTTCAGTACCATTTACATCATCTATTGTTTTACTAGACCAACGTGACATTTTACTTATGAAACAATAGGAATTAATGGACATGTATTCCCAAATCACCAATTATAAGACAATAGTTCTGTTGTGGCTTTTTATGAAAGAAAAAAACAAAACAATTCTTTTTATGATTCTGAGTAACAATTTATTAGCTATACTCGGAGACCAATTATGTAATAATTTAACCATGACATTTTTGAACATGTGGCAGGGGTTCGGCAAAAGTTCAACTCGCAAGCATAGGTTGTGTAACTGATCGCTTAAACTGAAGTAAATTTTCTCCTGAAACAAATTCATCAGGAACGTTCATAATTTATTATTCGCCGTATAGAAGTAATAGGTTAAAATATTTTCAATTTTTTTTAAATATATCGCACTGCACTAGTACGTTCACGCGGTACCTCTCCATTTTACCATATCATGCTGATCACTCGTACCTGTAACTAAGATTAGTATCCATAGGCGTCCCGGGGGTGGGGTGATACATACAATCACTCCCCCCCCCCATGTTGACACCTGTTTGTGAGTTTCTGACCGAATTAACCTCATATTTGGCCATTTTAGCCCCAAATGTGCAACTTTTCGAGCGCTTCGCGCGTATTTATTTCAGTTGTGCACCATATTTCATTAGTTTAGCATCAATATGGGAAAATTTTGCGCGCACTTTGCGCGCATTTGTACCATAAACTTATTGTGTTGCCAAAAGGGGCTGGATTTACTATAGACGAATCCATTGAGCCAAGTGATGGTCAGAATTCAGTCGGCCATTACTGGGTCCCGTCTGCACCAAACTGGTGTTGTTACTGCCCAAATGGGTGGATTAAATCTGCTTAAAAATCGATGTTGAATTGTATTGTGTTGTAAACTTTCATCATTCTTTTGTCTACGTGTAACACGGGTGATGGAATGCAGTTTAATATCCCCACGTCATTTCACATTTTAGGTGGGATAGACCTAAGGGGGGACCCAGCTATGGCTGCCATTGAGGTGTAGGAATGCGTGAAAATGGATTCGTCTATACTTCAAGAATTTTTTCCAACCCCATCCCCCCAATGTCAAAAAGAAACCTACGCCACTGTTAGTATCTTTGAAAAGAGCGGTATTGTATTCAATCTATGATTGCAGACATACACATGTAATTTGTGCAACCTGCTTGCAGTGTAGGGTGATATTCAAAAATTGTTTTAACCTATTGTTATATGGAGTAAATCATGTTACATCATCACTTCTACGGCGAAAAGTTTATTCAAGTGTAAAGGGTCCTTTTCAGATACAATTTTCAGATCCAATAACCTATAGGCCTACTGATACTCCCTCAAAATATTTCAATTCATGTCAGGAATCTTGTTCACTCTAGTCTGATGGTGTTTCTAGATACTGTTTTTAGAATCGGCAACACCCGGCAACAAGACTCCTTGTCTGGTTGTGATGAGCGTTGCCGGTCCTAGAATCATCTAGAAACACCAGGCCAGATTAACAGTGGCGTATAGCCAGGGGAGCCGGCCAGGGTTCAAACTCCCCCCCAAATGTTCAGGGATGAAAATAGAGACGGAAAAAACAAAAATTGACAACTGCGGGGGGGGGGGCGAAAATTTGGCTTTGCCTACGCTGCTACAGATTAAGTAAGGTTCCTGCGTGGAATTGAAAAACGTTTGACACTTTGATAAAAATTAATTTTTATTCTATTTTGTTATCTTTCCTTAATTTTCAGGGGCAAAAGTGCATGGCGTCGAATGACGGGGCAATCAAGCAAGCTCAATTTGGCTGCCATGGGAGATTTACCCGCTGTATTTGAAACGGCACCGCCCGTAAAAGAATCGGAATCGGAGAGTAGTGATAATCTTGCTGATGTAACGATATCGGTTATTTCGAGATCCCATAGAGCTAATGATATAGCGGTGCAGACATCCGAAGAGGACTTTGGCTTAGATAATCCTGGTTTTGCTGTTTTACATCAATAATGATAATATAGAACTGTAGACGTATGTTGTTCTTTATGTAAAGCTGTAGAAAGCTTTTAAAATATCAGCTGTTTTATCATGTTTATATTATAAAAATGTAGATATTTTATATTTTATATATACAAGCAGGCTGCTACAGTGTCCCAGAATGATGTCGTGAAAGTTATTTTTGTTTGGTATGAATAGCATTGCTATTGGTCGAATTGTTTTGAATTCTAAGTTCTACATGTATTTAGTTTTCTTATGAATTTTAGATTCTACAAATTTGACGTTTCTAATCGAAGTTACAGAATATTTTGTAAAAATGATATGGTGAATTCCAAGTTTTGCCAAAAAAACCTATTTTGAAAATCTGTAGAATTACTAAATGTTCAGCACAAAGTTATCAGGAAAAGATTAGGAAGGGTATTTTTGGGAGAGCCTGTACAGGCCTATATTCGCCCATGAACGGGTGAATTTTAGTGGAAAACGGGCGGGCGTCTTGACCCTTTTCTTTTCCTTTGCCTTCCCGAATTTCTCTTTCATTTTTTGTCAGAAGGGCCCCTTTGTCTTCCAGTTTTGTCAGGGGGCACTCTACCTATTGTCCCGTCTGGATATGCTATTGCAAACAGTGTAAAAACACATTATGTAGCTCCTTGCTTTAAAAGATAACTTAAAATGGATTTCAATCTTACCCAGCCAACAATTTTACGTTCTTACAACGTCGTATAAAAGTAATTTACGTTGTATGTTGTCATCTACGTTGTAAATACGTAAATTTGTGAACTCGTATTCGTGTTGTGACAACGGTGATTTTCGACGTTGTTTTTTGGACGTTGATATAACGTCATTGTGATGTTGTTTCGACGTCAATCATTTGTGAACGTATTATTCATACGTTGTTACAACGTTCGACTGGACTTAATAGGAACGTCTGAATAATGTGTTCACAGCTTGAAACAACGTCATTGCAACGTCATAATGTATACCAACGTCCGAAAATTAACGTCGAAATTCGAAAATAACTTTGTCACAACACGAATACGAGTTCATAAATTTACGTATCTACAACGTGACAAACTAAGTACAACGTCAGCGAACGTCGTGAAAACTTAGGGTGTTGGCTGGGTAGTGAAAATGGACGACTCATATAGGGCCAATACAGAACTTGCTTACAGCCCTATCAAGTTCTGAAGTCTGTTTGCATTTTCCAATTTTTGTATTGAAATACGCTTTTCATGCATACTTTTATATTCAAAAGCGAATTAAAATTGTAAATTTAAGAACGTATAAGGTACAAGTTTATGAGTTTTATTCTTTAAAGGAAGGTGACCTGATATATTTGGAAAATGGATTTCTTTAAAATTGACATAACATAGAGTGTCATCCCTTTCAAGCATTCGTGCAAAAAGAACACGTACTCGTAAATGTTTCTTGTAAATGGGACTAATTCCTTACGGAATTTGCTGAGATTTATTCAGCGTGAATCATAATAATATAGTATTAGGCCTACAGTGATTTTGTTAATGGTAATAAATTGATATCAATATTTTTCTCATTATAAGACAGAGCCTTCCTCCCCTGCACCCATACCAAAAATACCAAAGATGTCCGGTTGTCAACCCGGGTTGCCAGGTGGGAATGCCAAAAAAATAGAGGTTTTTATGCCTTTGGGTCCAAAAAATGTCCAAATTCGCTCTGAGTCGAAAAATGTCCAAATCTTGAAAAAAATCCACTTTTTTTTTCAAAATCAGCACCATCCTGGCTACTGACCTGAGACACGAAGGCCTACGCGACTGCAGGTTTTTAGACAAGTCATTTGTGTGCTTTCACAGTTGACACAAAAATGTCCCCAATTGACGCACAAATGTCATTATGTCCCCAATTGTTGGGTTTATAGGCTAGAATTGTGTCCTCTTTTGGTAATTTCAGACATACGATACACGGTACTATAAAAAGGAGAGGGGGGTGTATTCTAAGAAATAAACCCGTGAAATCGAGGTTCTAGATATAACCTTTTTTGTCCTCTCATCAGGAGAACCCTCCCTCTTGAACCTCAAAAAAAGGTTCTGTAAAGGTTCTCTATAAGAACCGAAAACTTGTTCTGTATCACATTTTGGGGCCATTTTCGATGGTTTTGGAACCATTTTTGGTTCTTTGTAGAACCTCTAAGGGTTCTCCTGAGAGGACAACTTTAGAACCTTTTTAGAACCTTTATTTCTTACGTAGGTGCTCTGATAGTTGTTATTGTCGTTGATGTCCTCATATCAATTGATAGTTTCAATATTTTACTTGATCGAGACGTGTCAAGTTTAAGGTAGGTCATATAATATGAAAGAAGTATCTTCATAGAGGCCCACTTCAAATCAAAGATAATATTAGGCCTAATGATCGTTTTTGACAGATTTGTCATTTTTTGTTAAAAATTGACATTTGCATCCTAATTATGGTTTATTGCTAAAAGTCCCATGTGTGACACCATAGCAACAACATTTATGCCAATTTTTTGTCATTTTTTACTGTAATGAGTGCCATCAAAATCGACTAAAAAATAGCGAGATTTATAGTATAGTTGCTACCGTAAAATGGGGTAACTTTGGGCACTATTCAGAGTTTTAAACCACTGCTTCCAAACAAAACCAATTATATTTCTAATTATCTCTTTTTTTATGATTAGGGTTCCCTTCAACACTTTGAAGTTGAAAAAGATTTTTTAATAATTCTGTAAGGGTGCCCTAGGGGTTAAAAATAGCCTGACCAAAGTTACCCCGCATTTGGGGCAACTTTAGTCAGAGTATTACATTCCATGAAGAAAAATTGACCTTCGCTGTATATATGGGCAAGTTGTTGTTTTTTATGACATTTGACCCCTTGCAAAATTAATCAAGCACACATCCTTGCTCACAAATATCGATTTTTATTTTTTCTGAAAAAAATCCTGATTTTTTCGTAAATTTCGAGGAAATTGGACATGAGCGCGACTATTATTTCTTCCAAATATATTTCTTAACAAATTGACACCAAATATGACTAAAAACAATATTGCTGTACCAAAATATGACCATTTCAAAAAATATATTTGACCGACCAAAGTTACCCCGCTGACCGAAGTTAGGGACTGTTCACAAACACTTGTAAGGGGGGGGCTGATGCAAAAAGGGGGCCCTGAAATTTTTGACCCTCCTAGAGGGGGGGGCCTGAAAAAATGACCACGATTTTTCCTGGGAAAATTGAGTTTATATGCTTTTCTATGGGGTTGGCTGATAATTTTCATGTCGAAAAGGGGGCCCTGAAATTTTCGAGGTCTGTAAAGGGGGGGGGGCGAAAAATGTTCGCGATAAAATTTTTTGCATCAGCCCCCCCCCCTTACAAGTGTTTGTGAACGGTCCCTTACCCCATTTTACGGTATGGTAATTGACCATTCTGTGAGGCTTCTGCAACTATCTTGAAATTGTGGTAGGGCCTCACCCTTTAATGTCAAGAACATTGTTGCTTTAAAAAAGCAAAAAAATATGACAAAATGCCATTTTTTAAGCCAAAAATTGTCATATTTAGCCAAATAAAACAAGCACATTTGATTTTCAAGAGGTCATAGGCCTAGGTCAACAAAACCTTCGGACTTTGGTTGCAGGAAGTTGCCATGATTGACTTTTTTGATGTACCATGATGCAGTCATGTCTACAGTAGAATTCATCTCGACCTTTGCAGGACTTAAACCCCATTAAAAGCTATTAAACCAAGATAACACTCATTGAAGCAGCTCAACTGATTAAATCAGATCTTCTCTGGTTGTGCACAAGTGTCTGTTTTACATGTGCGACATCGCAATAAAGCTGGTATTATGATAGCTTCAGTTGGGTAACCGATTATAAAGGAAACGAAAGGAAACAATGGTATGTGTACCTTTGTTCACGAAATGAGACAATGACCTGCTTTTTGTTAACCAGCATTCTTCAAAATGAGCAACATAATGATTGTTGACTTAACACGGTTTGGAAATAATTTCTTCATATTTTTGGTGTTATCTGTCGTTTACATATCCTTCCTAAAACACAAAAGTGCGACCCTCTCCAAACATCTAAATTAGCTAAAAAAATTAGGACATGTTACAAAACTATATTTTCTAGAACCTATTTAGAATAGTTTAAATGTATCTTGTCCCGTTTTTTTTTGGCATCCTTCAGAACGGAGCGGTCCGTTACCAATATAGCTCAATATTTTCGGTCAAATCTCCATTCAATTAACACGGGGAGTTGGCTAGCTATGAGCTAGCTATGCTTTGCCCTCACATTCTACGAAAGTGTGACCCCTTCTGAACATCTAACCTAGCTGTAATTTTAGGTCATGTTAGAGAAATATATTTGCTAGAAGTTTGGAGAATAGTTAAAATATTGGCCGGTTATTTTTCACACAGTGATGTTAACTAGGCAATGCCCATATACCTATAACATACACTGTTTGTAGAGGTCACGCGTCAATGGTGAGAGCACTGTGTATATATTGTGTATAGGAAAACGGACAGTAACTGCAGTATGCACTATCAGCTATATCATATCAATACATTGCCTATGAATCATTAAAAAATCCATGATTTACCGTCCTAAACTACGCTGTAGTCCGATTCTTATTGTGTGTGTGTGTGGGGGGGGGGGGGGGTGTGTGTTTTCCCTTAAATACTCAGGGCAATTATCAAGAGAGGGGCCCCAACCATTGTCTTTAGCCCTTTTCTCTGCTCAAAGAACTAGCTATTAAAGAGGGCACGGTATACATTATTTTTCATACTATGAAACTTATCAAGAGATGGCTCTCTTTGTGTTACTGTAAGATTTGAGTTCGCTCCCGTATTCTTGGGTAAAGTTCAAAATATTTAATATCACTCCTTTTTTGGGTGATATTAGATATTTTAGCTTACTTTTTGGTATGAACTTTACCCAAGAATTTAAGCTAACATTGACGTAACGAGAGGCTCGGGAGCAAAATCAAATCTTACAGTAACTAAAATGGGTCAAATAGGACTCCATGACCGATATACAATGGTAGGGTCTATCTTGCACTTTAATGCAAAAGGGTCGCGGACCCCACAGTTTAGTGCAGGGTTATCTTTTTACTTTAAACTATTCCCGGTAGGGGTTACCTCGACAGTTCTGGGTGGTAGCAAAACGGGGGGGGGTGAGAATACTGAAGATAGCTCATATTAGCCCGTGTGAATTTTGCTATTAAAAGATGAGATATTTTGCTATCTACTGAACATAGCTCATAGAACATTTTAACGTTGCTATCTACTGAAGATAGCTCATATTAAAAGATAAGAACTTTGCTATCTACTGAAGATAGCTCTCCATACCCCCTTCTCTCTCATTTCTCTCGCCCTCTCTCCTTTTCCCATGCACTGTATAGGGGTGGGGCCCAAATCTGCGAATTTTGCTTTGCCCCATGCTCCAGCAGCTATGCCTCATATTATAACATTAATTTTAAAGTTGCTATCTACTGAAGATAGCTCATATTAAGAAAATGAGAATTTTGCTATCTACTGAAGATAACTCATATTAATGTTGTTATCTACTGAAGATAGCTCATATTAGAAAATGTGAATTTTGCTATCTACTGAAGATAGCTCATATTAGAAAATGTGAATTTTGCTGAAAATAGCTCAGAAAATGTGAATTTTGCTATCTACTGAAGATAGCTCATAATTAGAAAATGATAATTTTGCTATCTACTGAAGATAGCTAATATTAGAAAATTATACTTTTGATATCTATACTGAAGATAACTAATATTATGAAAATGAGAATTTTGCCATGTACTGAAGATAGCACATATTAGAAAATTTTAACGTTGTTATCTACTGAAGATAGCTAATATCGGGCTATTCCAGAAATTAGAGGCACTCCCCCTAAAGAAGACATGGGATTTCCACACAATTTTTACCATTTTTTGCTCTGGGAATTCCCCCCAAAAATGGCTACTATTCTCACAACCCTAAAGAAGACATGGGAATTCACAAGAAAAAGGCGCCTTTTTAGGCTTGGGAATTCCCAAAAATGTTGGCAAAAATTTGCCTGTCTTCTTTAGGGACACTGGGAATTCCCAATATTTTTAAGCATTTTTTTTCTGGCAGTGGGAAATCCCAGAAAAAGGGCAGCATATTGATGATACCCTAAAGAAGACATGGGAATTTCCAAAAAAAGTACCCATTTTTAGGCTTGGGAATTTTGCCTGTCTTCTTTAGGGTCACTGGGAATTCCGAAGTTTTTTAAGCATCTTTTTTTTTAAATTGGAATTCCCAATTTTTTTGGATAAAATTTTGGTATGGGAATTCCCAAAAATGTTGACAAAAATTTGCTTGTCTTCTTTAGGGTCACTGGGAATTCCCAATATTTTTAAGCATTTTTTTATCAAAATGGGAATTCCCAATTTTTTTGGATACAATTTTGGTCTGGGAATTCCCAAAAATTTATGGTACAAATTCACATGTCTTCTTTAGGGGGTGCCATTAATTTATGGAATAGCCCATTAGAAAATGTTAATTTTGCTATCTACTGAAGATAGCTAATATTAGAAAAATGAGAACTTTTCTATCTACTGAAGATACCGTAGCTCATATTAGAATTTTTCTATCCACTGAAGATAGCTCATAGAACATTTTAACATTGCTATCTACTGAAGATAGCTCATATTAAAAGATGAGAATTTTGCTATCTACTGAAGATAAGTCTCCCTACCCTTTCTACCTCTCTCTCTCTCTCTCTAGTCTCTTTTCCTCTCCCTATCTCATTTCTCTCTCCGTTTCCCCAAGCACTGTATAGGGGTGGGGCTCAAACCTGCTAATTTTGCCTTGCCCCCATGCCCCAGCAGCTAGCTATGCCTCATATTATAACATTTTAACGTTGCTATCTACTGAAGATAGCTCATATTAGAAAATGTGAATTTTGCTATCTACTGAACATATAGCTCATATTAGAAAATGTGAATTGTGCTAAAAATAGCTCAGAAAATGTGAATTTTGCTATCAACTGAAGATAGCTCATATTATTACAAAATGAGAATTTTGCTATCTACTGAAGATAGCTAATATGTATACATCCATATCAAAACGATGCACTTGTCGGCTGCTATAAGCTCATTTCAAATAATAACTAGGAGTAAATTAACATTTTAACGATGTTATTTACTGAAGATAGATTAGAAAATGTGAACTTCGCTATCTACTGAAGATAGCTCATATTAGAAAATGTGAATTTTGCTAAAAATAGCTCAGAAAATGTGAATTTTGCTATCTACTGAAGATAGCTCATATTAAAAAATTTGAATTTTGCTATCTACTGTAACACATATTAGAACATTTTAACGTTGTTATCTACTGAAGATAGCTAATATTAGAATATGAGAATTTTGCTATCTACTAACTAAAATACATTATGAATTTGTAAGCGCTCTTTAGGCAAAGCCATTGTTCATTGAATTTACAACCGTATGACAAAATACAAATACAAAATATTTGCAATTTAAAGAGAATTGGTCATGACATAAAATCTGAAAAATATTGCAAGGATCACTTGAGGTTTTGAATTTTAAAACTTACATTTTGGTCAAAATTGTGCTTGAATAGGTCGTTTTCAACAGATTTACCACATTCGCCCCGGGCATTCGCCTTGCTATAAACATTGAATTGAAAAAGTGAAAAAAAACCGTTTTGAGGGGGAAGTGTTAGCTTTTGTTCGATATAAAAAAAATTGGATGAGGGGAACACTTGCGGTTTTGACAAAAACCAATCACAGATGCCTATTTTCCACTAGTCACCAGGTAGCTCACACAGCTCTTATGATGCTATGCACTCAACTGTGTCGTGTAAACAAAGACTGTGCAGAGGCAATTCACTGCTTGCTTGGAAGCGCTTGGACGAAATTGTGTGCTCATGTGTATCGAGGTGTGGAAACTGTGCATAGATGCGTTTAGAAGAGAATGGTTTTGTAGCCAAAACCTTTCTACATGTATAGAAAATGCGAATTTTGCTATCCACTGAAGATAGCTCTCCTCTGCCCCCTTCTCTTTACCCAGTCTCTTTTCCTCTCCCTACCTCATTTCTCTCTCCTTTTCTCATGCACTGTATAGGGGTGGGCCCAAAGGCAGCTGCAGCTATGCCTCATAATATAACATAACGTTGCTATCTACTGAAGATAGCTCATATTAGAAATTGAGAATTTTAATCATGTTAATGAAGATTAATGCTACGTAAAGAGAGAGTGTATGTAGCTAGGATGAAAAGCCGACCATCAAATGAACATTTTCACCTTTTGTATTGAAGATAAAGCCTACATGAACTTTCCCAAAAGCAAAATCAACAAATTTTGCGTAAAATTGCCGCAAAAAGAAAAAAATTGGAAACAATGCCCTTCCTTAAACCAAAAATTCATGCAACAATGATTTTAGAGCCATCAATAAACCAAAATGGCTGAAAATGCACCCTGAATATAAACTAAATGGCTGAAAATGCACCAATCTGCTGCACATCCCCGTACCCTCATTTAGAACCTCAAGGCAATGTAGAGTAGATTTTTCAGATGGTTGGCGTCTGGTGAGTTACTAATGTTCCCTCTCAAATACTCAAGAGAAACAAATGGTTTTTCTGTATCCAAATTACTATAGGCCTTTTTCAAATTAGCATTTCAAAATGTGTAAACAGAACGCAGCCCATTGCTACCGCATTAGGCTATTCCAGTTGAAATCCATACACCCCCATGGAAGATGACTTTAATCAGGGCCCGGAATCAGGAGGGTGTAGATTTCAAATGGAATTGCCCATTCAGGTAATCCCATATGAAATTCACACTCCCTATGTGGGAGATTAAGGTCATATATTCCATAGGGGTGTGGATTTCAACTTGAATAGCACAATAATTGATTCTATTTCTGCTAAAGATGGCCCATGGTCATGACGGTTGATAACACGAACCACTATACAAATGTGTTATCTCTGATATGAATTGACCTTATCAAATAAATATCACCATTACCATATGATCACCTATATACCATGCTGACAAAGTAGCATAATAATTTAATTTTGGTCTGTGCTAAATTGAATTATTTGATGTGCGACTCTCTAAGTAGCATAATGATCGAAAATTTGTTGGTACCTATATAATCCCCATTCCAGAAAAATATAGCACTAATTTTTTTGGGATTAAAAATATTATCCTGTTTTGGGAAATAGCTAAATCCTAATCCTTTAGTTAGTTCTAACTGACAATGAAAGTCAACTTTTAATTTTTGGTCAATTTTATTAAATAAGGGCCAAAAATATGTGTTTTTCAAATGCTGTGACAATCAAGCCCAAAGACTTGCACAAAGACTCATTTCATGTTATGCATTGTAATTTTTGGAAAACACATTTTCTAAAGTTTTTCCAACCAATTATCAAAAATAACATAATTTTGAGTGCTTAGACTTGTGCCAAGTCTTAGAATTTTGTGACTACAATTTTAAGAAAACATGCAAAGTTACATGTTTTTAGCCCATTTTCCCTCAAATTGCAAAAATATTAAAATTTGACTTTTATTGCCAGTTAGGGCAAACTAAAGGATCGGGAATTAGCAATGTTTCATTTGGCAACACACGATAATATTTTTGTTAATTCCAGAAAATTAGTGCTGTATTTTTCTGGAATGGGAAGTAAAATTGTAAAGGTTGTTCACGATGCTAATTGGAGACTCCAGCTCTAACATGCTCTGCGCTTGGATCATACAAAATGTAATCGCCTTACTGGCATTATTCATTATTAATATTGGGCTGTATTCTGTTACTCAATACAGCCAGCGGCATCAATTCGACCAGAAAAGTGGGGGATATTGGGTCAGAGTTGCCAAAAGGTGGCTTTATAAAAGAACAAAAAGTGTCTAATTTTGTCAAAAAGAAACATGTCCTCACTAGATCTATATTGATGCCTCTGTATACAGCTGATGAATAACTGATCTACATGTATGAGGTATGTTGTCGAGTTATGGTCTAGGAGCAGAATATGGGGTCAGAATCTGCAAAGTGCTGTTCACAACATTCACTGTTGTATTTCACAAGATATAATAATATCAGAGTCCATATCCTCCAGCCACATTCACTGATTGCCTCAAGTATCTAGTGTCACCATTGAAAATCAAAATGTGTTATAGTGTTATAAATATTTCACTGCAGTCGCATATAAAATATAAATGGTATAATACTATTTGAGCACATACCCTAGTTAGAGTTTTCAAGTTTGACAAGGACAAGTTATTAATTTTAAATCTTAAAGGGGCATTTCGTGATCCACAACCTCATCCCCCCCACTTTTCTCAAAAAAAGTTGAGATTTTTATATCACTGGAACCCTCTGGCTACATAATGTTTATGTACAAAATATTTCTTGCAGATTAATTCGTTTTGCAAAGATATCGTGAAATTTGAATTTCGTTCTGGTGCACCAGAACGAAATTACAACGCATTGTCTATGGAGCAGTGTAATACACATAATCATGCATAACTCGCAAACGCAAAATCGGAATCCACTGAAATTTTGGGAGTAGGCTTTTTTCGTGGATATGTACTGAAAAATGTCATAAAAAGAGGATGCTAGGATCACGAAACACTCCTTTAATTACAAATATAGCTAATAATTTCTTCTTTATGAAGTATAAGCCGTTTATTAAGTTACGGAATTATGGTCCATAGGAGGACTCCATTTTGTTTCTCTACAATTGACTATTTAAACAAACAACATTCATAAAATACAACAATTTCAAAATATGAACTTCTCTTTTATTACTTATGTGTCATCAGCACATATTTAGCCATCCAGCATACTACATGTACCATGTTTCATGTACCGTATACCGTCTTTTAACAGGACTTGTCATATATCAACAAAACCTACTGATTATATTTGATATAATTTCCAAATAGATGATATTTAGTGCATCTTATTCAATGAATTAAACAGAAGAAAGAAAAGTAATGTAATTATGTCATGGAAGGGAAATTGAAACTGATGTACCTCCAGACTGTCTATGTATCTCATTTTTAAGTGGTCTCAATAAAATATGTCTTTGTTCAAAACACAGATTATAGAAGGATGATATTTGCTATGTGCAAAACTTATATTTCCTGCATCGAGTTGTTTTTAATAATAAATGTTTTAGTGGTTTGCCAATAAAAGTTGGATGTATACTACTTGAGTGACAATGGGCTATTCCAGTTAAAATCCATACAGGGCTATTCCAGTTGAAATCCAAACACCCCCAATGGAAGACATGACCTTAATCTCCCACACAGGGAGTGCATTATTTTTCAAATAGAATCACCCATTCAAGTAACCCCATTTGATATTCACACTCCCTGTGTGGAAGATTAAGGTCACATCTTTCATATAGGGTGTATGATTTCAACCGGAATAGCACAGTCCAATATGACAGCGTCGCCTTCTTCTGTTTCAAATTCTTTGATAGATATTTTACTGGTGCATGCCAATATATGCCTTTTAACTACCATAATAATGCTTACACATGTGTCCTATTGGAATGAAACATTCATTCAAACATAATGATTGATACAAAAATATCTACATACAAATTACTCTGGGTAGAACCACAGCAGGAAATCATGCCTTCCCATGATGCATTTGGTGGAAGTGCATTGACCTTGCTTTTTGCTTTTTAGGGTGCATTATTAACAGAACATCATCAATAGGATTTGTCTTCAAAGTATGATCACAAACCTTTGCTCAAACCTCATAGTCAAATTAACCCTATGCGAACTACCTGCTGATTGGTCAAAAAGAAGTTTTCAATTGGACCAATCAGCAACATTGTTAAAATAATTTCACCACGCAAAACAAATGGGGTGAATTATTTGCAAAGCTCCATTCTGATTGGTGATTAAAATGAGGATATCATGTTATTGACCAATCAGAGGCAGTGTTAGATCGGCAGGTAGTGCTCAGGGGGTTGACTGTCTGCAATTGTCAGAATTATATATTATGGGCTGCAGAAGAGAAGTTCCAAATTTTCTTTAAAAATTCAAACTTTTCACAATTATATATTTTCATGGCCATATTTGGAATCAGCGTGAAAAATGCATTAAAATGAGTACAAACAAGCCCAGTATTGATTCAGTGGTTCTTGAGATAGCGCTTGATATTTCTCAAAACTGTTAGTGGGATAATGGCCAGCACTGAAATAATATGCACGGAAAGGCATGATTCTCTACTGCAACAACAACACTAAATATAAGGAAAGCTCTATGTCATAAACAATAATTTCAACTATAAATTTTAGGTGCAAATTTTGCTTCAAAAACTATCATGCATTGGTTTTTGGAAGTTAATATTTTTTTTCTGACAAAACAATTGAAAACAAGAGCGAACAATGATGAGTCGGTTTGATCAAGTTAAAGCTAAAAAAAAAGTTTGTTTCCTGAAGGCTGGGCACATTTCGATTTTGGAGCAATTTTTACCACTTTTTAACAAAATTATAATTTGAAAATCCAGCATAAAAAAGATTTTCAAGCAAAAAATGACAAAATTTCAAGAGATTTTTTTCTTGTACATTTTACAAGCAATATGAAATCAACAAATCATATGCAAATCAATCTATAATTTTCCAAAAACTTTCAAATTTTCCAAATAATTTTCATATCTATAACCTACTCTGTACTGATTTGACATTCTATATTTGAGGCATATGTTGCCATAATTCCTGACTCAAAATATAAGTAAAATAAAATACATTTTGCATTTTTGAGTTTCAGGCCATCTATGGGAAACAAACTTTTTCCTCCAGATAATGAACAGTAATACAAACGAATTACTGAATTTACCGAGTAATTTTTCTCTAAAAAGATTTTACAACAAAAAGAATTCTAGAAAGTTTGGAAAAAGGGCAAGATTGAAATAAAACAGGTTGCACAAAATTTATGAGACAATGGGCCTCGCAATAATTGCTCACTATAAACAACACAAATACCTGACAAAGCCTAAACATGTATCACAAATTGCAAATTTCTACTAGAATCTCACAGAACTACAGCACCATTAATTGGTCTATTCCATTTAAAATCCACACTACCGGCCCCCTGTGGAAGATTTTGAAATTATTTTCCACAGGGGGGGGTATGAATTTCAAATGGAATGTACACATTAGGCAGTTCCATTTGAATTTCATACACCCTCTGAGAAAGATTCAACCTGAATCTTTCACTGAAGGAGGGTGAGTTTCAAATAGAGTTGCTAATGTGTTCATTCCATTTGAAATTCATACTCCCCCTGTGAAAGATAAATCCAAAATCTTTCACAGGGGTAGTGTGGATTTTAAATGGAATAGCTCAATAGTAATTTCTAGAAAATAGTTCAGAAAGAAATGAATACCAATTAAATACAAAAAGAAAATAGTCCAGAGTAAAATAATACCACTACGATATTTTGAAAAGCATTATGTAGTTGCCTATAGCTCTTATTGACAAGTAAACAGAGTGAATAAATAAAGCATGTTTGTTTTGATAATGCTACCACAGGTCGTTTACGGACTCCAATTTCAGTATACGTCCAACACAATGAATCAGTTGAGGCTGCACACATACAACCACCTGGCACAAAGTACTCTGAATCCTGATAGAATTGCCCCAAATTTGCCATTTTCATTCATATTAAAAAATTACCTTGTATTTGGTATATTTTAGCATTAAAATGGCAAAATCTTGTATGCATTTGTCTCGGTCAAGTTGGAGCCAGTTAGCATGATGATTTTACACTGCTTGGAAATTTAACCCCAAATGCCACTGTCAGGCTGGGACAATCAATTCTTGTCATGTACAGTTAGAGTACCAAGACTTTGTTGAATTGGGCCCGGACCTATCTTTAGTATGTCAGCCCACAGTCCTTCAACAGGTCACTGGCCTGCCTTCAAAATGAACATGCTTTATTGTCCTCCCCAATCATGCTTACCTGACTAATACATATCTACAGATACATAAAAACAAAGACCTTTTACAGGACTTATTCCGCATATTTTATATTCATCTACAAAATGTACTGCGACTGTATTTTTATTCATTTTTTCAATTTATTTATCCGTAACAAATCGTGCCAAATTGGCATACAAATCCATTCTTTGTGAAATTTTATAATTCACACTACCATATCATTCTTGGCTACATAATATTAGTCACATATAAAATGCAACAATTGTTTTTTTACTTCTTCAATATCATAGAAAGCCCCTATACAAAAAGCAAGCAAGTGGTCTCTGTTCTAACTTCATAATGGATTAGTCCACTTGAAATCCCTACACCCCCTATGGAAGACCTGACCTTAATATCCCACAAAGGGGTGTAGATTTCAAATGGAATCACCCATTCAGGCAACTCCATTTGAAATTCACACTCCCTGTGTGGAAGATTAAGGTTGTGTCTTCCATAGGGGTGTATGGATTTCGACTTGGAATAGTCCAACTACATTTGAAACCACTGGCACAGCTAAGGGACTATCATAACCAGGGTTAAATTTGAGTATATCAAGGGACCAGACTGTGTAGAGTACTGTATACGCTGACATTTTCGCGGTGGTTTAATTTTCGCGGATTTCGCTGATCAAGAGGCATCCGTTAAAATAAAACCCCGCGAAAACATGATAATTAAGCATTTTACTATGTTATTCTATTGAGGAGATATCCACAGCCGCGAATTTAACAACCCGTGAAATTGTCAATGATACATGAAACCGTGAAAATATATTCCCGCGAAAATATTGGCGTTTACAGTATAAGCTTGAACTCAGGAAATCTTTTGAGCGTGGTTTCCGAATTTGGCTGCCTTGCATGCATACAGTTTTATTGTCCCTGGGGACAAGAAACTCAGCATGTGGTTTTCAATATGAAATCATTGTTATAATAATCATTTGTGGGTAAACATGATAAACATGTATGCAAATAATCAGAAAGTTCCCACACCTTGAAGCCTTTAAAATTCATGGACTTTTCAAGGATTTTCAAGGTCCAAAAGCATGATTTTCAAGGACTTACCACAACACAAAAAGCTGCATATTAATGGATGACAGCTCCTCTCCACTCCCCAAATTTTGTTAAAATTAGAATTTTGGTAAAATTCCAATTTTCAAGGACTTTTAAGGACCTTGTGCAAATTTCCAGGACTCTTCAATGCCTTGAAAATGTGTTTTCAAATTCAAGGACTTTCAAGGACTGTGGGAACCCTGAGTGTAGGTCTGAGTGTCCCTTTAAGGAAATGTTATGCTGCTATTAGGGGACCACGTTCACCATGACTGGATATTGTTTTAATAAAATCAAAGTACGTGCCATATTGCACAACTGTGAACTTTGCTCCAAATTATACTTCCTTCCTCTCAACTTTGGTCAACTTCCTGAAAATTTAAAAACATAACATGTTTTGACTCTCAAAGGAACCACCTACAATTCTGATTCCATAAAATAGAGTTTTATATGTCCAAAGTTCTTCTCATAAGTCTGGTCCCTGTCAGATAACTCAAACAACCCTGGAAGCTTTGCTTGAAAAAGGCTTGGCTACTTCAAAGTGTACATTTTGAACTTGCTGTTCACATTATATCTAGGAAGCTGTGAAATAATGCTTACAATATTGCTACAAACTGTTTTATGTCATGTTATTCAAAGTTTGAAACTTATTATTTGAAATTGTGATGTTGCAATACATACTTGTATACAATTCTCACTTTTGTTTTGATAAAAAAAGAAATTTAACCCCATGAGAACTACCAGCCGATTGGCCAAAGGGAAGTTTTCATTATCAATAGGCCCAATCAGCAACAATGTTAGAATAATTTCACCACACAAAAAATTTGAGTGAATTATTTGCAAAGCTCATTCTGATTGGTGATTAAAGTGAAAATATCATGTAATTGACCAATCAGAGGCAATTTTAGATCAGCAGGTAGTGCTCAGAGGGTTAAAAGTTTACACTTTGACGTAGCTTGATTTATAAGGCGGGAGTACACAATAACAAACACTGCTATTAAATTAGCAATGCAAAACATGTCTACATGATAAACTTGGAAGTGGGGACCTGAAAGCGGGGAGTGAGTGACCAAGATTCAACAGCAGTGGTTGGGTAGACATTTGAAGATATATCATAGTACCTCGCAGTTCAAAATATGATGAACAGATACCTTAAGCGGGATGAAGTCCACAAGAGTTGTGCAAATTATACAGATAAGAGTACAAAAAAATGCAATATTTGCCATGTGTATTTAACAACATCACAGCTTGTGAATCTTGGACACTTACTTTTCCCATTTGCTGACTTTAAAAAACAACTTTTTTAACATCAATTATTTGACTACACTGAGATGTTACATTTAAATAAATGAAGAATTTATTTCTATCTAGGGATGACTTCAAACCCCAACCCTAGACTGACTGTTCTGACAGGGTGCTGGCTGTCAACCAGCTGCTCAGTCTTGAAGCCATTCCTTGGGCAAAACAGATGTATTTTAATATACATTTGTGTGTTTTGAAAAACAAATTAAATCTCTAAATACAAATTATAATACTGATAAAAAGTAACAAAAATCATGATTTAAAACATATTCTATGTATGTAATAACCTTGATGTGACCAATTTATAAGCCAATTTCTCTCACAAGTACATAACAGTTGAGTATTTCAGTTAGTTGAAAGATATAGTGATGATAAATTATGATTTACAGCAATTTGTTTTGGATAAATCAATTGGATCACTTTTAAAATGAAGCATCACACATGTGGATGGTCTTTGCTTCAAATCCATCATGGTTTGATTTTTTGTCACTGGTTAGGGAGAAGGTCTTGTTAGAACATGTAAAGAGACCGCTTATGGCAATCCAACAGTGTTTAGTACAATGTATGTATGAATTTCCAGACATGGACATGTATTACCTGTGAGAGAAAGTCTGACTTTTACTTTTTGATGATTTCAAAACTAATCTAATGCAGGATTAGATTAGGTTGTTGACAAATGATCTTTTCTCTTTATCCATTAAGCCAGGTCCCCACTTCCGTATTTTGTGTATAGGTCACCTTATAAGAAGAGTTTATAAGGTTAGAGAGATTAAATGTCATTTTTAATCCTCCTCTTTTGGTTCTTCTTTCTCCTCTTTTTGCCCCTTGTCCTTTTTCCCCTTTAGAAATTCCTCCAACGCTTCGCTTTCAACTGCTTCATCAAATGCTGTATAATCCTATAAATAAAAAAAATGAAAATATTCCATTAAATTCATACCTAGTCTAGCAAAGGTAAACATTTTCTAAACGAATTGTCTTCACTAAATTACGCCCTGGGTGCAAATCCATATGTATGATATATATGACCCCCGCAGCGATCAAGCGGGTTCCTCGACGACTCTCCCGTGACGTCACTCCAACTGAGTCACGGGTAAACACTTCAGCGCCAGCCCATTAGGCCTGACGATGCGTCTCGGATGAGACGTGATACTGTAGCCAACTTCAAAAAATAGTAAGTCCAGATGATCAGTTTGATATTTAATCTTTAATTTATCTATCTACCTGGATGATTCAGAATATTCACAAATACATATGTATGAAAATTGTCACAAATATGTAACATTAAAACCATGCGTACCTATCAAAACAACTTTATTGGTGCAATAAATAAAGTTGACTTGACATTATTTATTTCCGATAACTCCGCGCTACCATCCCAACTTCCCAAGAAAGTTTTCCATCACCCCCCAGGCAACTAGTTGACACAACCCGCTTGTTTACAATTTACTAAAACAAGTCCCAAGTTCCCAACTCTAAACACTTGACCGAGTTTCGCGTGCAAGATGGTTCCGAATATTTTTGTTTATGTGTAGGCCCATAAAAAAAATGAGCCGACCACATCCCCTCACAGGAAAATAGATCCTGGACACGCAGGTGACTTACCCCACAGTATGTGTCATCAATTGCGATCTGAGGTGCCAATGCTTTGGGATCTCCCACAATCTCTCTCATCTTTGCTTTGTCCTCTTCACTAGCTGCTATATCAATCTTCTGAAACTCAATCTTTTTGCTTCCTAAGATCCATTCCATCTTCTGCTGGTGCTTCTTGGTCTGATAAAAAAAAGATAAATGCATGAATGAAGTAATGTGAGAAAACAAGTACATGTACATGTATACCAATCCACATACAATGTACCAATAAAGTAAACTAAGTAACAAACAAACATATAACATGAAGTCAAAAGTCAAAATTTAATGTCAAGTTTTATATTTTATAAATCATGATTTTGGAGGTAAAATTTAATGGTTGTGCAGGGATACAAATGTAAGTACACAGCTCAATATGATTGTCCCCAGTGATTTTTGGACAAGAGGACAAGAGGATAATTGCTTATTTTGAGCACTGGTGCACATACCTCTCACCATGTGGTGGGTGTGGCTTAAAATAGCTCTGAACAGTGTTCGAAATAAGCACTTATCCTCTTGTCCTCTTGTCCAAAAATCACTGGGGACAACCATATTGAGCTATGTACTTATCCCCTGGACAACCACTATATTTTACCTCCAAAAGTATGACACATGTTGGGGACAACCAAAATGTATTGAGGACAAGCAGAATTCATGCTTTAGTTATCCTCAGGATAACCTCCATATTTTCCTTATTTCGGACACTGGCTCTGAATACAAAATTGGTATTGCCAGGCATGCATATAATGTGTGCATACATACATTGTACTGTGAGGGATATCCTAGCCTGTAGGCTGTGAATGGGTATTTCATATTCAGTATTTTCCATGCACCAACAACTGTGTGCAGAAATTGGAAACACTTGTTTGTACTACCAGGATACCTTTGTGCATACATGTACACTAAGCAGGCTCCTCAAAATAGAAGGAAATACTGCAAATTGGCATCAAGTTAGTGGTCAATTTTCTTTAATGTTGATTTATATTTTTTGGTACCGGTACTGTACTATCCAAAAGTTGGGACCATTAATTTGCTTACAACTGGTGTAGAAAGTCATGTTCTGAAATTAAACAAGATAGACTCTGAATTGGCTGAAACATACATCAACATCAGCAAATAACTTTATTCCTATCGCCACCAATAAAGACTGTTTTAAGTAAAGTTTTATTCCTAGAACTCTGGTTGACTGGAACTCTTTACCCAGCAACTTTTAAAACTACAATCCCGGACAAAAAAAAAAAACATACTTCAAAGAGGCAGTGAAAGAATACTTCAAATCAACAACAGCAAGAAAGTAAGGGGCTGTGCAATAATTATGAGCCCTGGGGGAGGGTAAAATTGAGGGGGGGCAAGACATTTTTGGCGAGCGAAAGGAGGGGCAAGCAATTTTGGCAAGCCGAGGGGGCAAGTGATTTTGGCACACATTCTTGGGGCACCTTTTTAATCAAATGCTCTAAAAAGGCTTAGGAAAACCGTACAGAAACGCTTTAATATGCAAATTTTCATAGTCGCTGCGCTAGCAACATGTACATTTATATCTAGACCATTTAAGGTTTGCAAATTGGGATCCCAAAAATTTGCCATGTGCAAGGGGGGGGGGGGGCAAATAATTTTTGGCGGGCCGAGGGGGGGGGGGCAAGCAAGTTTTGGCGGGCTGAGAGGGGGGCAAGCAATTTTTGGCGAGCCGTTTGGAGCTCATAATTATTGCACAGCCCCTAACAAGTAACCACATGCGCACAGTATCCTGTCCAGTTGACTCAGGGCTTTGAAATAAATGGGGTCTTGGACAGTATCCACTAAGAAGAAAGAAGAAGTTGACACATCGAAATAACTTTCATTCAAATTTCAACATTTAATAACAGTTTTAACAGGGTTCGATTTAGAAAATAAAATTTACATGCACAACTCTGATTTTTTCCTCAAAATGGGCTGAATAACACAAAATTCTACATGCACCTGTAGAGCCAAAGTTACATGCATTTGTGCATGTAAAACCCCTCTAAATCTAACCCTGACAGTTAAATAACCTCCGGTGCAAAAAATTGCACCGCTGTCCAACCGAAAAATGATAGCATTGAAGTACTCTAGCATCGAATATGTAACTATCGTGTGCAAATTCGAAGCTCGAGTTCTCGAGTATTAAAGCTCAGCGGCAGAAAGTATGAAACCAGACCTGTAACTTTAAATAGCCTCATACAGTACGAATGTACGATATACATGTTACATCATGTATCACGCCGGACAGAGGACAACGCAAGTTCCTTGCCCGGGTTGACGGTTCCTTGTACTGTGTCTGTGACTGTGTATTAAAATCACTATGACTTTGACTAAATACTTCGTAACGCCTCCTTTAGAAGCCAAATGCAAATGTGCAGCAACGCGGAAGTCCATCTTAAAGTCTATTAGATAGTAGTTTGCGAAGTAAGGCCAATTACAATTGATCCTTAGTTTCCTGTTTCCCTCGCGCGTCCAAAATCAAGAATGGAAAAATATTTAATTATTTTATTTTTATTTAGGTATTTTCATATTTTAATTGACTTTTTAATTACTTTTATTTGCTAATATCTGTTTTTGATCATCTCAACTTTGATTATGAATATAAAACAAGAACATTGTAGGGTCCCCTACTAATATTAATGTAAAAAATCAATTATAAAGGTAAAATAATTAAATCCGTAGTCTTAGTCAAAATGACCAAATGGACTGTTGATAATAGTCACGACCACATTTTCAAAATGAAGAAAGTAATAGATAATTAATAATTAATAGATAATTAATAATTAAAAGTCGCCTCGTCCTTTATTTTCAAACTTGAAACAGGAAACTAAGAATTAATTGTGAAGGGCCTAATCATCATGGTATTGGTAGTGCAGACATAGACTGCGGAACTCAGTCCTCAATGATATTAGTCAGTCATTTATCTTTTGGTCATAACTTGACTGTACCTATTTGTTTGGTGATGTCAATAAAATAACTTGAACTTGAACTTGAACTTATATGACTATCATTTGAGGACTGAGTTCTTACGATACATCTTTCGAGGTGCAGTTTCCAGACAATAGCTTGGTATTTGGGGCAGATTATCTATTGAATCCTTTCATGACCACTGTCACTGAAGCATAGTCAATTCTGCCAAGGTCGCAGGACACTCGGCACGAATTGAAAGACCATGTCACTCTCGACAAAAGAATGCATGCATGTCAAGGTCATACGACACCAATTTGGTGTTTGTTATGCTCCTCGAAATATGTACCTTAAAGTCTATGTCTGGTCCAGACAGTGTAGGCCCCTACTGTCGGTGTCAGTGACAGTGTTTTGTTTTCATGTTTTCAATTTTGCATGCTTTTGTCGCCACACCTACCTCCACATTGCTGGACACAGAAGTGTAGTATAATTTGACGCTCATGGTGTCTACTTCAAATTTTCACCTAAAACCAACAAATCTATAATTGTAGGAATGTAATGAGACTGTTGTTTGACCCGTGTTGGCACAAATTGTTGCAAATTCCCTGATTTTCAGCCCCGTGTGTTTCCTATGGATAGTAAAATCTACAGTGGGTCGCGAAACAGGAAGTTTCTTGCAATTGATGACCCCGGATATGCGAAAGGACAAGAACTGTCTTTAAAAAAGACAATGCACAGGGCATTATGATTGAGTGGATTTAGGGACCGTTCACAAGCTTTCACAGTCACACCTTGGTACTTGGTAGTGTTTCCTCCTAAATACTCCAAAAAGAGTTTTAACGAGGTCGGAGAGAGTGGTCTAATTGATGTGAATTGCAGGGTGAGACGAATATTCACACAAAGTTGATGCCAAAAAAAAAAAAAAAAAGCCGGGGGGGGTTGAAAATGTTTATCCCTCTGAAAGGGGGGGCGTTTAATAAAGTCACCTTAATTTTTCTTGTAGACATGAGTTTACACTATTTTCTATGAGTTGACGTGTTTTTTCCTGGTAAAGGGGGCCCTGAAAAAAAAATGAATTTTTCATTTTGCATCAGGCCCCCTTAATAACAAGTGTTTGTGATTGTGAACAGTCCCTTAGGCTCTGAAAATAGAATAATATTTATTTCTTATATAGCCTATTACAAAACATGTATAAAGCGCTTTAATAAAGTTATAGGCCTACAATATTTTTTTACTAGAGTTGTCTAGCAAAAATGATTTTCTCCAGTGTGCATTTTCATACATGGATTTTTGTATTAACTTGAAAAGCCACAATGTCTTTAAAAAAAAGTCATTTAAAAATTGAGGTCTGGCCACACAGAGCCACACAAGCCAGAGTTCTTTGTCAATGGGCATGGTGCTTATTCCGAATCGAATCTCAGTTTCATAAAAGGTTTTGAAAGTAAGTTCTAAAAAAAATTACGTTTGTGAGTTATGCATGATGTCTATTACACTGCTTCATAAACCATTTCGTTCTGGTATACCAGATCGAAATTCAAATTTGACGATATTTTTGCTAAACGAATTAATCTGCAAGGAATTTTTGGTACATAAACATAAACATTATGTAGCCAGAGCTTTCTAGTGGTATAAAAATCTCATTTTTTTTAGAAAATAAAAATCTTTAAAAAAATAAATCAAACGAAATCATGACTCTTTTAAAAGGGCATTTCGTGATCCACAGCCTCATCCCCCACTTTTCTATAATTAGTATAATACTTTGATGTTCATGAGACATAAACTTCATGGGAGTTTGGAGTTTGGGTTTGGCGGATTTTTTTTGCTACCAAAAAGGCGTCGATTTTTTTTCTAATGTAGGCCTATATCTTTATGCCGAGTTGGGTTTGACAAATGATTTTTAAATAATAAATCAATAATTTGTTTGTTTGTTTAAACGTTTGCTCCGTGTGGAGACGCGCTTGGGTCCTATCATTGCTTTAAAACTGGTATTAAATATTGATACGGATTTTTAAATCAAAATAAATTGATTAACCCGTTACTTTACATAGGATTAATGTTAAGATCAACTCTATACACACATTTTGCAACAGACTGGAAACAATTGAGTTTGTTTTTAGGCCTAATAAAATTTACAATGTTTGTAACTACAATCAAGTGCAAATTTCCTGGGACACTTGTTCATATTTCGCGCCCTCTGTTCAATAAAACCGGTCATATGAAGTTCACCATGTGATATTTTATTTGTATAGTTTCCAACCTATTTCGAATCCTCCCTCCCCACCAACCAATGTTGGAGCAAAAATATAGGCCATTTAAAAAATGAGGCGTTTGGTATACAACATTGAATAAGGGGTGCAGGGAGGTCATTGAACTATGAAAGTGTCCCAGCAAATTTGCACTTGATTGTATAGGGATGCGAAAAAATAATCTATTAATATCAATAAAATCGCCATAACTCTCGAACGCGTTGCTCGATTTTCATAATTTTTTCAGTGATGTCAAGATAATTTCATTATGCATTACATGATTAGCCAATTTTTAAAAATGTATTAAAATAAACATTTTTTTGAATATCAAACCCTGCAATGCATGCATTTTTCAAGGAATATTTGACACATTGATTGCTTATATTAGAGTGGACATATAAATTCTCCTTTGGAAGAATTTACAAACATAATAAAAGCAAACCAAATAAGAAATTAAGAAAATATAGAAATAAATAGAACAGAATCATGATGTTTGTCTCATCATTGATCTTTTAAACTCATTACCCTATTTCAAATGCTATTATCGGAATGCACGTTAAACTTTTTAATATAGGCCTTCAACTACCCATCACAGACACGCTAATTCAACGTAACAATGCCATGCCAAAAAGTGTATATACAATTATATACAATTACACATTTTAAATGGGCTTATTATTGGTATTCAAAAATAAAAAAGAGATAAAGAGCAGGATTTAAAAGTAAACATATCGGCGACAATGAGCTTCGAACCGTGGCCCTCATGATCAGAAGGCAGTAAGCAAACCACTACACTATGGTTGAGCCGTTGTTATTCATGCGAATTTATTTATAACAAGGATAACAAGAATTAATGACGCAATAACGGTCTACCAGAATAATATAACTTAAAAAGTAATATATCTTTATTTAACATTATGGTAGACCGTGCTCATTTGGCTTAAATGGAGGAATAATTACCAATAAACATATCAAAGTTAGGAAGGTATGTATAATGTGACCGTGTATATTCAAAATATACGTTAGATAAATGCTGAATACGACCAAAACATGAGTTTTAATGAATGATTTCATTGGATCGAAGCTCGATAACACAATACAGTAGCATTGCAATGATAGGATTAAATACGCTGAAATCGAGTGCAATTATCATCAGTCTCCCGGTTGCATATAGTTACTGGCTTTGCTTCTCGCCCCCGAGATCTCGAGTTCGAATCCATGTAATGCTATTTTTCTTTCTTTTTTTTAATTCTTTTTGTGTTTCTTTCTTTCTTTCCTTCCTTCTTTCTTTCTTTCTTTCTTTCTTTTTTCTTTCTTTTTCTTTCTTTCTTTCTTTCTTTCTTTCTTTTTCTTTTTTCCTTTATGTTGCCAATTTACATTTACATTTACCAATGAACTAAAGGGAAACAATTGTTTTGTTTTATGATTTTTTTGTTATTTCAGTAGGTATTTTTAACTGATTGTACTCTATATTTCCAATATGATTTAATTTTGATTAGTTTTAAATTGTTTTAAAAGTGAATTTTGAGATAATGCGCTTATAATAGCAATCATGTGGCAAATATGCCTTAAATAATGCATATATTACAGCGTTTTGATACCTAAAAATATTTAGTTTGACAAAAAAATGTCAATTAAAGTAACCAAAAAATGCGCAATGTTATTTGTTTTAAATTAGTGAAAAAATCATGTCAATCGAGCAACGCGTTTGCGAGTTATGGTAATTTTACTGAAAGTAATAGATTATTTTTTTTTTTCTTCAATACATGTATAGGGGATGCGAAAAAATAATCTATTAATATCAATAAAATCGCCATAACTCTCGAACGCGTTGCTCGATTTTCATATTTTTTTCAGTGATGTCAAGATAATTTCATTATGCATTACATGATTAGCCAATTTTTAAAAAATGTATTAAAATAAACATTTTTTTGAATATCAAACCCTGCAATGCATGCATTTTTCAAGGAATATTTGACACATTGATTGCTTATATTAGAGTGGACATATAAATTCTCCTTTGGAAGAATTTACAAACATAATAAAAGCAAACCAAATAAGAAATTAAGAAAATATAGAAATAAATAGAACAGAATCATGATGTTTGTCTCA